>NW_019255650.1:0-8716 GCF_002742605.1 Olea europaea var. sylvestris | reverse complement strand
AAAAAAAAGAGAATTATCCCAATTAAAATATAAGTTACATTATGAAATATAGTGTTTTAATTTTATGTTAAAACTAAAATTAAAGGGTTTTAATTTGAAAGACTGAAACTTTTATTCTTAAGTTACAACCTAAATTATGATATTTAATTTTATATTAAAATCAAAATTGGAAATTAATATTTGTTGTGAAACTTTAAAACTTTTAAAAAATGTTCCAACAATAATATCGTGACATTTTTTGCAGTCGCTTGTAAAAGATTCTACCCACTGCTCAGTTCAAATTTTTTTTTTCAAGATAATCAATGCAGCAGTTTCACGATGAAGGGTTGGTTTATTTTTAGGCTTTTTTGGCTCTTTTTTTTTTAAATTCTTGGAACACATAACATGCTGTTAGAATCGATATTTTGACGGTATTAATCCAAATTTAGATAACATTATGCCTCATTAATTGTTGAGGATATAAGAATTCTGCTACATGTAAAGAATTTAAATAAATTTTGACCTCACCTTTTGTGGGAAAGACATTGGCTACAAATTCCGGATCCTCCTCACCTCTATGTAGCTCTTCCTTGGCAAAGTACAGTGTGTTTTCACATCAACCATAAATGGAAGATCCTGTACAAAAATTCCTTTGCAGCGCTTCTACTTGCCTCGACTCATCCATGAAGGCTCAACCCTCATATGGTTTCGCCCCCAGTATATGGGTTCAACCTTCCATATGAGTTTGGCCTTTCATGGGAGCTCGGTCAATATTGCCACATGGGCATGATGATATGTAGTGTGGGCTAACGTTCGTTTGCTGTGTGATTGTCATGCTTGGAGCATCGCAAGAAGAAGCGTCATACTATCTATATGAAATCATCTATACAAGTAGAATAATTGAGGATATAAATTCTTATTGTACTCGAAACATCAATGTTAATTGTTGAAGTGTGACCCAAATTCTATTAGATATTGGTAGTTTGGATGAAGAGGCCTTAAAGATGGACCAAGGAGAAGAAGTCACTGCATTTTGGCTCACTAAGCCCTCATCTTCCGTTTGAGCGCTTGAAATAAGAAAATTGTCGTTCACTACCTGCGAGTACCACACTCGACGAATGTCGTTCAAGTAGTCGTGTTATCAGGCCCAAGCTTGTTACGTGCTTTGACATGTTTTAGATACACATTCCATTTAAAACACAATTTTTAGGGTCATATAAATATTCCACGTGTTATTAGCTCATCACAGGATTAGAGAGCAATTAGATTTGGTTGAGATCATCAAATCTTGGAACAAATCATTGATTTTGATTTAGTGAATACTCCTCCTCTATTCGTGGTTTTTTTCCTTTCTTGGATTTTCAAGTAAATTTTGGTGTTCTTGATTGTTTGGTTTATTTCATCGTGCATCTATATCTTGCTTTATTCATCACAAATTGATATCAAAGCAATGTTGACTGTTTTGCGTAGCAACGATGAAATATGATATTCCACTTTTGGATTGCAACACGATGTTTTCGATATGGCAGGTGAAGATATATGTTGTTATCGCGCAGATACATTTAGATGATGCTTTGTTGGGGTTAGATAAAGTACCTTCTACTTGGTTGCGGGAGAAAAATTAGTGTTGGGATCAAAAGGCCCCGTAACAAATTCATTTCCAGTTTCAAATCAAAATTTTCGAGATGTTCTTAAGGAGAAAAGTGTTCCGTATTGTGGTTGAAACTGGAGTAGCTTTGAATAACAAAAAATTTGACAAGTAACTTACACTTAAAACAACACTTGTATTCTTACTAAATGTATGAAGGTACGTCTATTGAGGATGATTTGATAGTGTTTAAAGAATTTTTACCTGATCTTGAGACTATGAATGTTAAATAAGATGAGGAAGATCTTGGATTGATTTTGTTGTATTCATTCCCATCCACGTATATGACTTTTAGGGAAATTATTCTCTATAGTAGTGATACTCTCACAATTGATGAGGTTTACGATACTTTACTGTTAAAGAAGAAAATGAAGCATCTTGTGGTTAGAACTGAGGGTTAGGCAAAAGGCCTGATGTACATAGAGGAATTAAGATAGGAATCTTGATAGTAATATGAGGGGCAGATCAAAGTTAAAACATAGAAAAACGATATGTCACTTTTGCAGAAAGAAAGGACACATTATAGCTGACTACTACAAATTAAAGAACATAAAAATGG
This sequence comes from Olea europaea var. sylvestris, assembly GCF_002742605.1. Lineage (NCBI taxonomy): Eukaryota > Viridiplantae > Streptophyta > Magnoliopsida > Lamiales > Oleaceae > Olea > Olea europaea. The sequence continues at coordinate 6,530 of NW_019255650.1, read as the reverse complement.
TGCAACTAAAGAAAATGAAAAGCGACCTGAGAATACTGGAAAAGTCAGTGTTGTTGAAGATGACCAAAGTGAAGGAGAGCTCTACTAATTTCTGATGATGAATACAAAGATTGTAATGATTGGATTCTTGATTCAGCTTGGACATTTCAGTGTCCCTATAGGGACTAGTTTACAGCATATGAAGGTGTTTCAAGAGATGCTATGATTATAGAAACAACACATCTTGTATAATAACTGGAATTGGAACATTTAGGGTCAAAATGTTTGATGGACTAGCAGGACTCTACTGGTGAGAGGAATGTTCTATATGCGAAGACGAATCGCAAAACTTTTAGTACCCTTGATCTAAAGTGGTAAAAATACAATAGTGAATGTGGAGTTCTGAAAGTTAACAGAGGTACTTTTGTTGTGATGAAAGGAAAAGAGGTCCACTTCAACTAAAAGCTTGTTTGGTACAGATGTTAATCTAATTAAAATTAATTTTTTGATCGTTATTTTACTATTTCAGCCATTATTTTTCAATTCTTCTCTCACGGGTAGAACCCACTTTATCTCTAATATCAAAAAATCAATTATCAAAATTCATACCAAACAAACATTATATATTTTTGCGAGGTTCTACATATAGGAGATGCAGCTATCACTACTTTTTTGTTAGGTAAAGAAGTTATTAAACTTTGCCATATGTGGCTCGAGCATATGAATGAGAATGGGTTGGTTGAATTGAGCAGGAGAGGACTTCTTAACGACAGAGTATCAGTAAATTGAAGTTCTATGAGAATTGTATCTATGTGAAGAAGAAAAAAGAGTTAGATTCATCAAAGGGAGACACAACACAAAGGGAACACTTGATTTTGACCATTCTAATCTTTGGGGATCAACGAGCATGCCTTCTAAAGGATGTGCATATTATCTTGTTTGCAATAATTGAGTATTTCAAAAGTTAAGATTTCCTTCTTGAAGTAGAAGAGTGATGTGTTTGATACCTTCAAGGAATGGAAGGTAATAATTGAGAAACAAGTAAAATGTCTCTACATAGATAATGGATTAGAGCTTTGTTCGAATGAAATTTGTTACACTGAGACTCTAGTCGAAGACCACGTGGTGAATAAAGTCAACATTCAGTCAAACAAAAAGTCAAAAAGGAGCTGATGCTCTCTTCCCCGAAGTTCCTCACACTAGTTGGCCGAAGCTCCCTCTTAATTAGCAAATCATCCCTCTATTTGAAGCTACCTTTAGTTAAAGCCCCTTGCTGTATTTTATAGGATCTATAGGCAATCTTCAAGAATGATTGATGTAACATTTGTAATAATGAATGTCAGAACTATCAACCTAGGATACTGGATAGCTGACCCATTGTCAATATATTAAATGCATAGTAGGCTAAGTGATGTGAAGATAGTGGTTCCAATCCAATGGTAACCACCTCAGCTGAAACCCTATAAATAAAGAATTCTTGCAATATTTGTCTTTAATGCAACTCTTTACACTTAGAGCAATCTTTTGTCTTCTCTCTTGCTGATTACACACTCTTGTTTGCTGAAGTTTAGATTATCTTCCTTTAACTGAGTTGTTAGTGATTGAACATTATTATGCAATCATCCCTAAATATACGTTGGTATCTTACACATTTTTGTCTCGCATCATAGAGTATCTCCCATGTCCATATGTTGTAGCCTCCTCGACCAAGTCTCCGATCAAAACGTGCTGGAATTTACTTACTTGGACTCGACATCTGTTGTCCACGTAACCACTATAAAAGAAGGGGATAGGTCAACAAATTCAATAGTTTCTACATTTCAAAATGGATTATGCAAGACATTTTGAGCTGAAGTTGCTTCTATGGATTATTTTATTATAAATTGCTCACCATCAATTGCTATTGATAAAAGGACACCAAAAGAGAGATGGTCTAAATCTCTTGTTACTCATATTTGTAAATATTTAAGTGCCTTGCTTCTGCTCATGTGAATAATTTAAAGTTAGAGACAATGTTTAGAAAGTGTCTTTCTTGGTTATGAATCGGTTCTTAATGGATATAAACTTTGATGTCAAGTAACAGATAAAGTGGTGATCGGCAGAGATGTCGTGTTTGATGAACATACAATGGTCAATAGTTTACCTCTTAGATATTCTGGTAATACAAATCAATAGAAAGAAATTACTTGGGTGGAATTAGAGATTACTTCAGAATCTAAACCAAAGTCTTCATTGCAGTCTTGTTCAAAAATATAGGAAAGTACGGCTTTGTCACCACCACCAACTATACCGCACTATTCTATTGCTAAAGATAGACCTAGAAGTGTGATTAGGCCTCCACAAAAGTATGAAGAAGCTGACTTGTTAGCGTATGCATTAAATGTTGCTGAAAAATATTGATTCTAGTGAAAGTCTGTTATATACACAGAAGCAATGAGTTGCAAATATTTTGGTAGATGGATGATTGTTATGCAAGAGAAGATCGAATCACTATATGAAAATGGCACATGGACTTAGTGAAGTTACCCAAGGGAAAGAATGCTGCTGCAAATGGGTGTTCAAAAGGAAGGAATGTATATCAAGATTGAAGATGCTAAACACAAGCACAAGCACTTCACAGATGTATTTTCTATAATTGTAAAGCATAGCTCAATTAGAGCTTTGCTTGGTATTGTAGCTAAGCATGATTTGGAGCTTGAGAAGTTGGATGTGAAGTAGCATTTTGTAATCAGAAGAAAGGAAGATTGTGTATGCTCATTAAAAAAGTCCCTTTTATGGCCTGAAGCAGCCACCGAAACAATGATATAAAAGGTTTGACTTATTCATGACTACTCATGACTCTAAAAAAACTAGTTATGACAGTTGTGTGTACTTTAGGATGTGTAATGATAGGCTGTCTATATATATACTACTTTATGTTGATCACTGCCAAGGATTAACTAGAGATAATGGACGTAAAAGTTCAGCTTAGTGAAGAGTTTAATATGAATGATTTGGGAGCAGTGAAGAAGATTCTTGGAATGAGATTTTGAGAGATAAGAAGGCTAGCATATTAAACTAAAGTCAAAAAGGGTATATTGAGAAAGTACTCCATGAGTTTAATACGTTGAATGCAAAAATTGTCTGTACTCCTTTGGCTGCCCATTTTAAACTGTCATCTACTTTGTGTCTACATTTAGATAAAAACGTTGATTATATGTCACGAGTTCATTACAGTGCAGTTGGATAACTTATGTATGCTATGATTTGTACACGACCAGATTTAGTACATGCAACCAATACAGTTAGCAAATACATGGTAAATCCTGACAAGGAATATTGGAAAGTAGTGCAGTAGATTTTCAAATACTTGTGTGGCTCTACTAATGCTTGTTTGCAATTTGGAATAAATCAGATGGAGATATTGGGTATGTTGATTTAGATTTTGTTGGAAATCTCTTACAGAGTATGTGATTACCATTGGTGGTTGTGCTATCGATTGTAAGGCTACTTTACAGAATACAGTAGCATTGTCAATTACAAAGACAGAACATCTGGCTATTATAGAGGCTTGTAAAAAGGCTATGTGGTAGAGGGGATTGTTTGGTGAAATTAGTGAAGACTTGTAGACATTTACAATTTTTGTGATAGTCAAAGTGCTATTTTTCTGGCAAAGGATCGTATGTTTCATGAGAGGATAAAGTACATTGATGTGAGGTATCATTTTGTACATGATGTGATTATTTGTTATGATATTGTAGTGCACAATGTTGATAACAAAGGCACTTCCTATGGTCAAGTTTGAGCATTGCTTGAACTTACTTGGTATTTGTTATTGAATTAACCCTTAGAGGCTTATGTGGAAGGGTGGAGAATTATTTGTTGAAGAGTGAAGAGTAATTTGTTGCATTAGAATTTGTGTCAAGGTGGAGATTTGTTGAAATGTGATCCAAATTCCATTAGGTATTGGTGGTTTAGATGAAGAGGTCTTAAAGAAGTGTAAAGATAGACCAAGGAGAAAAAGTCGCTACATTTTAGCTCATTGAGCGCTTAGAACAAGGAATCTGTCACTCGTTGCCAACTAGCCTAGCGCTCAAGCACTAGCATTGCCACTCGTCGCCAGTGAGGAATGCTGCTCGAACTATCACGTTATTTGACCCTGGTCTGTTATGCTTTTTGACGAATTTGAGATATCATTCGATCTAAAACACAGTTTTTAGGGTTGTATAAATACTCCACATGTTGTTGGCTCTTCACAGCATTAGAGAACACTTAGATTTGATTGAGAGCATCAGATCTTGTAAAAAAAATCATAGATTTTGATTTAGTGATTTCTCATCCTCTGCTCGTAGTTTTTTTTCGACTTGAGTTTCTATGTAAATTTTGATATTCTTGATTGTTTGATTTATTTCATCATGCACATATATCTTGCTTTATTCATCACATAATGTTAATGTGTCTTGACAAGTGCACAAATCATACAGTAAAAATATGTAGTTACACTCGTTTTTTCTTGTACATCATTACTCCACAAGCGTATAAGTTATTCTCAAGTCCAAATATTGAAGTCATTCAGAAGACACACAATATTTAGGTAGATTGGTTGAATCCAACGATAAAGTTCTTTGTTCAATAATCATACTATAGTTTTGAACTTTTGTCATTTTATAGCTACAAAAAAACCAATATTAAGAGACTTAAAATTAGCTCCCGTTTGATTTTCATTCTTATAAGAATGAGAATGAAAAATATAGTCGTTATGGAACTCATAAAAGAGAAAGAAAGTCAAATATGGTGACTTGATGTGATGGATAACAGTCATATTTTTCATATTTTTGGCCAAAAAATGGGAAACGGGGGCTGAAATATGTTTATCCTTTGGTTCCCCAAATTACTTACAATGATCCAGTAGAAAAGAAATAAAACTAAAGGCTCAATTAAAGTGGTCAATATCACTTTGTTCAAACTGCTTAATGATGATAATGGCACACAAAATCGATGGGGAAAGTTAGTCCATCAAATAATTTAATAATCCAGCCCTACCTCAATGGGTAAATTTCATTTTCTGTCCAAACTTTCAACCAAATCTCAATTTACATCACTAAAGTTAAATAAATCTCTATTAAGTCACTGAACTTCAATTAATTTTAAATTTCATCTTGCTGTCCCCATCGACTAGCTATCATTCCCTGACTTGACGGAAGTGGCTTAATTGATAGTCATAATAATTGATCTTCTACGTAATCTATATGTAACACAAAAAAATAAATAAATAAATAAATAAATAAAATATGAAGGTTATTGCAGTATTTTTAGATTAAAATCTTAAAAAAGCACGGCAGCAAGTTGACATGCCACGTAATTTGTTGCACTATGATTGTCAATGAAGTAATTTTCATCAACTTGAAAGAAGCAGGTGACGAAGGATGAAACAATGTTAAAGTTGATTGACCCAAACGAAATTTTACTAAAAGTTCAATGACCACTGAGGAAATTTACTCACCCAACAATTGTTTCATTCAAATTCTAACACCACCAACAACAGATAATGATATTATTAAATATTAGAAAAATATTAGAGGTTGAATATTTTAGATATATTGACAGCTAATATGATTTCACTACAAAACCACCACATATTGAGTTGTACTCCAGAACAAATTATGAAATTGATTGAGGTTTGTCGGTTTGAGATATAAAAATTCTTGATAAATTATGTTTGATGTGTTCAAGTTGATGATATTTAAGAAGAAAGATGTGATATATTTATTATTTTCAATTCAATTTAATCTAATCGTTAATATTCCAAAATATTTTTGTTATAATTGTTAAAGTAAAAACGATCTTCATCTTTGCCTCTCATTCTCTCGCCTTCTCCATCGTGTATCCCTTCTAATCCTCAAGTCAACCACCTTCCCTCTATGTCCCTTCTCCAAACCCCTAATGTTATCACTTAAGAGCCTCCCGAACCAAGCAGGGGCATTAAATAGATGGAAAGGGGTGAGACAATAAAAAACGCCACGAGAAAAATGTGGGGATATAAATGCGACAATAAGCAATTATTTTGAATTTTTAGTACTAGAATAAAACAAAAACAAAAATAAAAATTCTTCTCTATCCCTTACGTGTGAATTATCCAATGACAAATTCAAAACTTGTAAAATAAGATAGTTAATCCTCATTAAGAACTAAAGCAATAAAGATCGTGTTTGGTGCTAATTATGAGAATCAATTTTTTGACCATTAGCTTGAAAAGTGGATCCCACCTATAAGTGAAAAGGTAAAAAATGACGATTAATTATGTTAAATAATGATCAAAAAATTGATTTTTTTGCTTCAAAAATCAGAACCAAACGGGGGCAACATCAAGAGGTTCCTCGATCCATGAACAACATTTTAAACCAGTTCAAGCAAAAAGAGTCCATCACACTTTAATGTTCCTTGATTGATCCACGTCTTAGAGTCATACGTTTATCAATATATTTAACCATCCACGTGAACGAGAGTCGAGACCATATGGGTTACTCATCATACAAGTAAGGATTTTGAGTAAAGCTCCCAACAAAGTTGCT
>NW_019255649.1:0-1153 GCF_002742605.1 Olea europaea var. sylvestris | reverse complement strand
CCACTGTCCCGTAGAATCATTGTTTTCTTGTTTGGGCATTGAGAAGCGATGTGTCCCATTTCCAAACAACAAAAGCATTTGATGTCCCTGTTTCTTGATGGTTGGGATTCCCCTTTTGGTATGGCTCTGCTAGCACCTTCTTCCTTGCCTCTCCATACTTCAGCTTTTTCTCTTGCAATAGCCTCATCTCCTTTGTTATTTTCCCACTTCAATTTTTAAGAAGGATTAGTACTCGAAGATCCAGATTGGAACTTTGCCGTCCCCTTTCGTTTCAATTGCCTCTCTACCTTCATAGCCGCATGTAACATTTCTTCAATTTCCACATAGTGCTATAACTCCACTACATTTGGAATGTCCCTATTCAGTCCACTAAAAAAATCGAGCAATAGTGGCTTCCCTATCCTTTTCTACATTCGCCCTAATCATTAGCATCTCCATCTCCTTATGGTAATATTCCACACTCCTAGAGCCTTGATAGAGATTTTGTAGTTTTTGATAAAGCTTCCGATAATAGTGATTAGGTACAAATCTGTTCCACATTATCGCTTTCAACTCCTCCCATGTATTGATAGGTCATTCCCCATTTCTCCGTCTCGTTGTCACCAGTTGGTCTCACCAAGTAATTGCATAATTCGTGAACTTAAAGACTGCAATTTTCACTTTTTTTCTCTCCCGAATAATTGTGACAATCAAAAATCAATTCTATCTTTTTCTGTCACTTCAAATACACCTCCAGATCACTCCTCCATTTGAAAGAAGGAATGATCATTTTTATGTTCCCCAAATTGCCATCTACCTTGTCTCTACCAAGGTTCCTACCTTTCCTATCTTGCTTAACTTTTCTATTTCTAGCTCCTACAACCCCTGCATCCACAATAGCATCCTCATCTAACCCACTATCAACCTCAAAGTCACTATGTTTCTCCAGCCTAAGTTCTCGCCTACCTGTCTCCATGCATTAGGACCCCCCTTCGTACATTAGTAGGTATTGGATTTAGCCTTTCCAACCGTGCATCCTGCCTATCCAACCGATCCCTCACGTCTCCAAACAACCTTTCAATTCTTCGCACCGAATCTTTCAGCATAGTAATTCGGTCATCAATCTTACCAGAATTTGATCCCTTCTTGTTCGACATCCTAAATCTAAATTATT
>NW_019255648.1:0-1153 GCF_002742605.1 Olea europaea var. sylvestris | reverse complement strand
ACGATGAAGTGGTGAGTTCAATCCAAAACGGTCGCTACATTTCCAAAAAGTACTTATGGGCCCAAAACGGACATCGTGTGCAAGAGTTACGCTCAATTCTTTGAACGCCGACAATCCAAGCGTTCCAAATATGCAAGTGCTCATTCTTTCGATAAATAGCCGAAATCCCTGATACGTCACGACGAAGTTGTGAGTTCAATCCAAAGCGATCGCTACATTTCCAAAAAGTACTTATGGGCCCAAAACTGACACCCTGTGCAAAAGTTACGCTCAATTCTTCGAACATCGACAATCCAAGCGTTCCAAATATGCAAGTGCTCATTCTTTCGATAAATAGCCGAAATCCCTGATACGTCACGACGAAGTTGTGAGTTCAATCCAAAGCGATCGCTACATTTCCAAAAAGTACTTATGGGCCCAAAACTGACACCCTGTGCAAAAGTTACGCTCAATTCTTCGAACATCGACAATCCAAGCGTTCCAAATATGCAAGTGCTCATTCTTTCGATAAATAGCCGAAATCCCTGATACGTCACGACGAAGTTGTGAGTTCAATCCAAAGCGATCGCTACATTTCCAAAAAGTACTTATGGGCCCAAAACTGACACCCTGTGCAAAAGTTACGCTCAATTCTTCGAACATCGACAATCCAAGCGTTCCAAATATGCAAGTGCTCATTCTTTCGAAAAATGGCCAAAATCCCTTATATGTCACGACAAAGTTGTGAGTTCAATCCAAAATGATCCCTACATTTCCAAAAAGTGCTTATGTGCCCAAAAGGGACACCGTGTGCAAAAGTTACGCTCAATTCTTCAAACGCCGACAATCCAAGCGTTCCAAATATGCAAGTGCTCATTCTTTCGAAAAATGCCCGAAATCCCTTATACGTCATGACGAAGTTGTGAGTTCAATCCAAAGCGATCGCTACATTTCCAAAAAGTACTTATGGGCCCAAAAGGGACACCGTGTGCAAAAGTTACGCTCAATTCTTCGATCGCCGACAATCCAAGCGTTCCAAATATGCAAGTGCTCATTCTTTCGATAAATACTCGAAATCCCTGATACGTCGTGACGAAGTTGTGTGTTCAATCCAAAACGGTCGCTACATTTCCAAAAAGTACTTATGGGCCCAAAACGGACACCATGTGCAAAA
>NW_019255647.1:0-1153 GCF_002742605.1 Olea europaea var. sylvestris | reverse complement strand
CCGGCGGGATTTTTATTTCCGATCAGCAAGTCAAATTTTACCCAATTCCGACACAGTCTGGAAAAATGACGAAATTTCCCCCGACGCGGTTTTTGTTTCCGATCAACTAGTCGAATTTTAGCCAATTCCGACATAGTCGCGAAAATTGACGAAATTGCCCGCGGAGCGATTTTTATTTTAGATCAAACTGCCATATTTCAGTAAATTCCGACACAGTCGAGGAAAATGACGAAATTGCCCCAGGCACCGTTTTTGTTCCCGAACAACCTGTCGAATTTGAGCCCATTCCGACACAGTCGAGAAAAATGACGAAATTGCCGCCGGCGCGATTTTTCTTTCCGATCAAACTGCCAAATTTCAGCCAATTCCGACATAGTCGAGAAAAATGACGAAATTGCCCCTGGCGCGATTTTTGTTTCCGATCAACAAGTCAAATTTTAGCCAATTCCGACACAGTCGCGAAAAATGACGAAAATACAGCCGGCGCGATTTTTGTTCCCGATAAACCTGTAAAATTTGTTCCCATTCCAACACAGTCGAGAAAAATGACGAAATTGCCGTCGGCGCGATTTTTATTTCCGATCAAACTGCCAAATATCAGCCAATTCCGACACAGTCGAGAAAAATGACGAAATTGCCGCCGGCGCGATTTTTATTTCCGATCAAACTGCCAAATTTCAGCCAATTCCGACACAGTCGAGAAAAATGACGAAATTGCCCCCGACGCGGTTTTTCTTTCCTATCAACAAGTCAAATTTTAGCCAATTCCGACACAGTCGCGAAAAATGACGAAATCACACCCGGCGCGGTTTTTATTCCCGATAAACCTGTCAAATTTATGCCCATTCTGACACAGTCGAGAAAAATAACGAAATTGCCCCCGGAGCGATTTTTATTTCAGATCAGACTGCCATATTTCAGCAAATTCCGACACAGTTAAGGAAAATGGCGAAATTGCCCCAGGCGCCGTTTTTGTTCCCGATCAACCTGTCGAATTTGAGCCCATTCCGACACAGTCGAGAAAAATGACGAATTGCCGTCGGCGCGATTTTTATTTTAGATCAAACTGCCAAAATTCAGCCAATTCCGACACAGTCGAGAAAAATGACGAAATTGCCCCCGGCGCGGTTTTTTGTTTCCGATCAACAAGTAA
>NW_019255646.1:0-1153 GCF_002742605.1 Olea europaea var. sylvestris | reverse complement strand
CCGTGTGTAACAGTTACGCTCAATTCTTCGTCCGCCGACTCTCCAAGCGTTCTAAATATACAAGTGCTCATTCTTTTGAAAAACGGCCAAAATCCCTCGTGCGTCATGAAGAAGTGGTTAGTTCAACCCATATTGATGGTTACATTTCCAAAAAGTTCTTATGGGCCTAAATCGAACACCGTGTGCAAAAGTTACGCTCAATTCTTTGTCAGCTGACTCTCCAAGCGTTCTAAATATACAAGTGTTCATTCTTTCGAAAAAGGGCCAAAATCCCTCGTACGTCACGACGAAGTGGTTAGTTCAATCGAAAACGGTCGCTACATTTCCAAAAAGTACTTATGGGCCCAGAACAGACACCGTGTGCAAAAGTTACGCTCAATTCTTCGTCCGTCGACTCTCCAAGCGTTCTAAATATGCAAGTGCTCATTATTTCGAAAAATGGCCATAATCCCTTGTACGTCACGATAAAGTTATGTGTTCAATCCAAAACGGTCGTTACATTTTCAAAAAGTTCTTGTGGGCCCAAAATGGACACTTTGTGCAAAAGTTACGCTCAATTCTTCGTCCGTCGACTCTCCAAGCGTTCTAAATATGCAAGTGCTCATTCTTTCGAAAAATGGCCAAAATCCCTCGTACGTCACGATAAAGTTGTGTGTTCAATCCAAAACGGTCGTTACATTTTCAAAAAGTACTTATGGACCTAAAAGGGACACCGTGTGCAAAAGTTACGCTCAATTCTTCGTCCCCCGACTCTCCAAGCGTTCTAAATATGCAAGTGCTCATTCGTTCCAAAAATCGCCAAAATCCTTCGTACGTCATGACGAAGTGGCGAGTTCAATCCAAAACGGCCGCTACATTTCCAAAAAGTTCTTATGGGCCCAAAATGGACACCGTGTGCAAAAGTTACGCTCAATTCTTCGTCCGCCGACTCTCCAAGGGTTCTAAATATACAAGCGCTCATTCTTTCGAAAAATGGCCAAATTCCCTCGTACATCACGACGAAGTGGTGAGTTCAATCCAAAACGGTCGCTACATTTCCAAAAAGTACTTACGGGTCCAAAACGGACACTGTGTGCAAAAGTTATGCTCAATTCTTCGTACGCCGACAATCCAAGAGTTCCAAATATGCATGTGCTCATTCTTTTGAAAAATG
>NW_019255645.1:0-1153 GCF_002742605.1 Olea europaea var. sylvestris | reverse complement strand
TTTTCTGTCCAGCACTTCTTCAACCTGACATAATTAATATGGAAATTAATTATTCGGAGGCCCAAACGAAGGAATTTGGCAAAGTCCCGTGATCCCGGGTCTGTGGCCCGAGTCCGATTTCGCGGGCCGCTTCCGATCAACCTGACACATTTCGGCCCATTCCGACACCATCGCTACAAATGACAAAATTGCCCCTACTGCGATTTTTCTTTGTTAATTTTCTGTCCGGCACTTCTTCAACCTTCCATAATTAATAAGGAAATAAATTATTCGGAGGCCCAAACGAAGTAATTTCACTAAAATCTCATGATCTCGGGTCTGGGCCCCGAGTCAAATTATGCTGGCCATTTACAATCAACCTGCCAAATTTCGGCCAATTCTGACACCGTCACGACAAATGACAAAATTACCCTTGGTGCAGTTTTCCTTTGTTAAATTTCTGTCCAGCACTTCTTCAACCTAACATAATTAATAATGAAATTAATTATTCAGAGGCCTAAACGAAGGAATCTGGCTAAATCCTGTTATCCCGGGTTTGTGCCCCGAGTCCAATTTCGCGGGCCGTTTCCAATCAACCTGCCAAATTTCAGCCCGTTCCGACACCATTGCGACAAATGACAAAATTGCCCCTGGTGCGGTTTTTCTTTGTTAATTTTCTGTCCAACACTTCTTCAACTTGACAAAATTAATAAGGAAATCAATTATTCGGAGGCCCAAACGAAGGAATTTGGCTAAAATCCCGTTATTTCGAGTTTGTGCCCCGAGTCCAATTTCCCGGGCCATTTCCAATCAACCTGCTAAATTTCGGACCATTCCGACACCGTCACGAAAAATGACAAAATTGCCCCTGGTGCGGTTTCTTTTGTTAAATTTCAGTCCAGAACTTCTTCAACCTATCATAATTAATAAGGAAATTAATTATTCGGAGGCCCAAACGAAGGAGTTTGGCTAAAGTCTCGTGATCCCCGATCTGTGCCCGAGTCCAATTTCGCAGGCTGTTTCCAATCAACCTGCCAAATTTCGACCAATTCCGACACCGTCACGAAAAATGACGAAATTACCCCAGGTGTGGTTTTGCTTTGTTAATTTTCTGTCCAGCACTTCTTCAACCTAACATAATTAATAAGGAAATTAATTATTCGAAGGCCCAAAC
>NW_019255644.1:0-1153 GCF_002742605.1 Olea europaea var. sylvestris | reverse complement strand
GTAAAAAAAAAAAAAAAAAAAAAGGGTTTCTAGAGAGTGGTAAGCAAATATGGGCCAAATAAAATTTACAAAATTAAGTTCCCACAGCTTCCGAGCTGCTTTGTTTCTTCTGCCTCCCTCTCCTTCACACCATGATAAGGAAAATGTTAACACTTTATAAATTAAATTCTATAAAGAAAGAAGTATTGAGAATTTACTTATTCATGCATGTCAGGAAATAAAATAATTTTAATTTCCATCAAAGTCTACTTTGTATTTAGATAAAAAATGTGATAGGAATTATACATTTTTTTCGTAGATTCTGCAAATTCATTTGTTGATATTGTAACATAAACAATCATGATCTATAATCTACAGTTGTCTAATTGTCTAGCCTTCAATGAAAATTCACACAAGGAACAACATTGAAAGACCCAGAGTTTAACAAAAACAATTTTTTTTTCTTTTGATTTTTCCAAACCATATTAATATAAGTTCAAGTATACTTGGCCTGTCTCTGTAACTTAATTCGATCAAATATTTAATTAATTCGATTAATTAAATTTGATCCATAAATTAATTAATCCGATTAACAAATTCGAGCCTATTAACAAGCAAACTCAATTAATTAATTAACAAGTGAATTAATTGTCAACACTTGTCAATTAACTAATTGATAAACCTCATTCTTCTAGTTCTAATTTTGTTTGTGATTCATTAGGTTTTCGATTACCATGTCTAATGACGTTAAATATTATTTTGATTTAATCAAATTCGATAAATTAAAATACCTTTTTTAATTTATCGCCAATTCATATTTGTCGTTTCAAATTAACATCTAGCAAAATGTTATGACAATACATGTGACCAAAAATGCCACGTTGTATGAAAAAATCAAATTTGTTCGTTTGCCATGAAACTATAACCTTTACGTCAACATGATCCAATTAATTATGAGATATGAATCTGTGCCAATTTCAATTATTGATCATATCTTTTATCTCACTGTTAAGTCAATCTAAGTAGAAATATCTTTTTCGACTTATGAGTACATCTTGGTTAAGGATTTCATTATTAACTTAATTGGATGAAATATAGATCATAATCTCTTAATATCTAATAGTGACGAATCCCCTATTAATTATTCACAACTTTCATATGATTCTTAACATAC
>NW_019255643.1:0-1153 GCF_002742605.1 Olea europaea var. sylvestris | reverse complement strand
TGATTTCAATCCAAAACGGTCGCTACATTTTCAAAAAGTACTTATGGGCCAAAAACGGACACCGTGTGCAAAAGTTACGCTCAGTTTTTCGACCCCGAGCAATCCAAATGAGAAAGTGCATATTTTCGAAAAACAAACACCCAAAATCCCTCATACATCATAGCAAAGCAATGAGTTGAATCCAAAATGGTCACTATATTTCCGAAAAGTACTTAAGGGCCCAAAACGGACATCGTGTGCAAAAGTTACGCTCAATTCTTCGAACGCCGACAATCTAAATATGCAAGTGCTCGTTCTTTGAAAAACAAACGGTCAAAATCACTCTTACGTCACGATGATGCTGTGAGTTCAACTCAAAATGGTCGCTACATTTTCGAAAAGTACTTATGGGCCGAAAACGGAAATCGTTTGCAAAAGTTATGCTAAAATCTTCGAACACCGACAATCTAAATATGCAAGTGCTCATTTTCAAAAAACAAACGATCGAAATCCCTATTACGTCATGATGATGCCATGAGTTCAATCCAAAATGGTTGTTACATTTTCGAAAAGTACTTATGGGCCCAAAATGGAAATCGTGTGCAAAAGTTACGCACAATTCTTCGAACGCCGACAATCTAAATATACAAGTGCTCGTTCTTCGAAAAAAATGCCCGAAATCCCTCATACATTTCAGTAAAGCTGTGAGTTCTATCCAAAACGGTCGCTACATTTTCAAAAAGTACTTATGGGCCCAAAACGAACATTGTGTGCAAAAGTTACGCTCCATTTTTTGAACGCCGACAATCCAAATATGCAAGTGCTCCTTCTTCGAAAAACAAACGGTTGAAATCACTCTTACGCTGGGACGATGCCATGAGTTCAATCCAAAATGGTCGCTACATTTTCGAAAAGTACTTATGGGCCGAAAACGAAAACCGTGTGCAAAAGTTACGTTCAATTCTTCGAACGCTGACAATCTAAATATACAAGCGCTTGTTCTAAAAAAAATTCGAACGCCGATAATCTAAATATGCAAGCGCTTCGTTCTAAAAAAATGGCCGAAATCCCTCTTACATCACAACGATGCCGTGAGTTCAAACCAAAACGATCGCTACATTTCAAAAAAGTACTTATGGGTCCAAAACGGAAACCGCGTGCAAATGTTATGCTC
>NW_019255642.1:0-1153 GCF_002742605.1 Olea europaea var. sylvestris | reverse complement strand
TTTGTGACCAAATATTGGTAGTGGATTGGGATTGAGGATAAGGGTGAAGTGTTTGGTGTATGTGATCAACTATTAAATTATCTGTGACCAACTATTTAGTTGTGGCTTAAAAATCCGATAATTAGTGACTAAAAAATCATTTGTGACCAACTAATTTGAAAAGTATCCATAGAAAATTTTGTCAACAACCCAAAACTAGATATACTTGTAAAAGGTATATAAAAACACAAATTGGACATGACTCATGCAACATTAATTCAAAAACAATTGTTTTCATATGTGGTGTTTATGGGGTGTATCATGGTTATACTTATGCACCACATGGTGTATATTCTCCTACAACTTCATCCATGGAGCATGATGGTCAGCTATATGGGCCACAACAATAATAGTATCCGACCTCTTATTTCCAACCTTCTACTCAGACCGGTGGATTTTACATGCCCAACCAGATAAATGCATCTCTACCTATTGTCGCTAAGGTGCATTTATATTAGTTCACAATTAGTATTGAAGCAGTCTTATTTATATATGAGATCTGAATGAAAAGAAAGAGTAACCTGCTTTATTTGTTATGATTAAACGATCCTATACTAATTATCTATAGTATAGGATTCATCCTTTTGTTCTTTAAATGCCTATCATTACTGAAATAAAAGTGAACTATTCCTACTGCTCTTGCTGAATCTATAGTTCCTCCGTCGACAATAATTTTAAACTGGCCCTTACTAAGTCTTTTGCTCTCTTGAAGCATCTACATAGACATGCATTTATGATTGGTGGCTCTAGAGTCTACAATCCAAGAATTTGTAAAATCAACCACTAAATATAACTCTGCAATAAAATAAATAAATAAAAAATCATCAATACCCTACTTTTTAGCTAGTGCATTAGGGCAATCTTTCCTCTAGTGTCTTTTGTAACCACAGTAGAAACACTTTTCCTTCGATGTTCCATCTGATTTAGGTTTTTTCTTGCTTCTTAGCTTCTTGTTAGATCCCTTCCCCTTCTTTCCAATTTTGTATTTTAGCTTGGAGGAGGAACTAGCAATTGCCGCATAAAACATAGCCATCCTTACACTTAAGACCACTTTCCACATTTTGCAACTCATTCATCAACTCAGTTAATGGCATAATCACTTTGTGCAAGTGAT
>NW_019255641.1:0-1153 GCF_002742605.1 Olea europaea var. sylvestris | reverse complement strand
CCGCGCCGGGGGCAATTTCGTCATTTTTCGTAACTGTGTCGGAATTGCCTAAAATTTGACAGGTTGATCGGGAACAAAAACCGAGCCGGGGGTAATTTCGTCATTTTTCGCGACTGTGTCGGGATTGGCTAAAATTTTACTGGTTGATCGGGAACAAAAACCGCGTCGGGGGCAATTTCGTCATTATTCGCGACTGTGTCGGAATTGGCTACAATTTGACTGGTTGATCGCGAACAAAAATCGCGCAGTGGGCAATTTCGTCACTTTTGCCAACTGTGTCGGAATTGTCTAAAATTTGACAAGTTGATCGGGAAAAAAACTGTGCCGGGGGCAATTTCGTCATTTTTCGCGACTGTGTCGGAATTGGCTGAAATTTGACAGGTTGATCGGGAACAAAAACCGCGCCTGGGGCAATTTCGTCATTTTTCCCGACTTTGTTGGAATTGGCTAAAATTTGACGGGTTGATCCGGAACAAAAACCCGTCGGGGGCAATTTCGTCATTTTTCGCGACTGTGTCCGAATTGGCTACAATTTAACAGGTTGATCGGGAACAAAAACCGCGCCGGGGGCAATTTCGTCATTTTTCGGGACTGTGTCGGAATTGCCTAAAATTTGACAGGTTGATCGGGAACAAAAACCGCGCCGGGGGCAATTACGTCATTTTTCGGGACTGTGTCGGAATTGGCTAAAATTTGACTGGGTGATCGGGAACAAAAATCGCGACGGGGGCAATTGGATAAAATTTGACAGCTTGATCGGGAACAAAAACCGCGCCGGGGGCAATTACGTCATTTTTCGGGACTGTGTCGGAATTGGCTAAAATTTGACTGGGTGATCGGGAACAAAAATCGCGACGGGGGCAATTGGATAAAATTTGACAGCTTGATCGGGAACAAAAACCGCGCCGGGGGCAATTACGTCATTTTTCGGGACTGTGTCGGAATTGCCTAAAATTTGACAGGGTGATCGGGAA
This sequence comes from Olea europaea var. sylvestris, assembly GCF_002742605.1. Classification (NCBI taxonomy): domain Eukaryota; kingdom Viridiplantae; phylum Streptophyta; class Magnoliopsida; order Lamiales; family Oleaceae; genus Olea; species Olea europaea. The sequence goes on along the minus strand of NW_019255641.1, from coordinate 179 downwards.
CAAAAATCGCGCCGGGGGCAATTTCGTCATTATTCAGGACCGTGTCGGGATTGTCTAAAATTTGACTGGTTAATCGGGAGGAAAAAACCGCGCCGAGGGCCATTTCGTCATTTTTCGCGACTGTGTCGGAATTGGCTAAAATTTGACTGGTTGATCGGGAACAAAAATCGCGACGGGGG
>NW_019255640.1:0-1153 GCF_002742605.1 Olea europaea var. sylvestris | reverse complement strand
CAAGTCATAACTTATTATACGGTCACAAATTATAAAATTATCGATAACAGATTAACAATTTTTTATATTACACATTATTTCTTGATCACAATTTATATTTTTTTATTGGCCACAGATTAACCAATTTAATGCTTACAGTTAACAAAAAAATTTTTGCCCATCACCAACACTTGCAACCACCATCTCACCACTACTTCCAGCACCAACACCACTATTGTCGTCGATAGAACTGCCGCCACCACCACCACCTCAAACAAATCAACCCATGGCAAAAAACCCCACCACATCGTCGACGCTAGATCCACTACCAAAAAAAACATTTATTACAGTACCCACCACCGTCACGACCACATATCGGACCCAAATTTCCTAGATCTCGTGTCGTCCACCACCTAGATTGTGTCCACACCGCCAATGCTAAGCTTCGACTGCCAACAACTACCACTACTTCACCACCACTGTGACAGCACCTCAAAATAGATCCAAAATAAGAGCTGCAATGGAAACGACAACCACCATTGAAGCCAACATCACAACCACTACCATTGCATACCTCACCCACAGCACAACCCCCCCACCATCTCTTCCATCTCCATCTACAGCATACCACAAACACCATCCCCACCAAAAAATCCACGAACCCTTTGCCACCACCACCAAACACTACCCCCACCTGCAGCACCACCACCTCAAAAGCCACAACAGACACATGCCACAAAATACAACATAAACCATCTCAAGATCACCACAAAATCCTCCGTAGCAAATTCCAATGCCGCAGAATCTCCATAGTGGTGCTATGATCCACAACACCTAAGAAAAGTGATAGCAATGCCGGAGAAAAGTTTAGATCTATGACTGATGCTATAATCCACAAGTGGAGCTGTGACTGGCAAAACCACAGAGGTGCAGCATAGTGCCTCAACTTCGCTCGTAGAGGCATAGCACCGTGCCTCAACTCTAGTACCTTGCAAAATGATGCAGTGCGGTATTGTGCATCCACACACAAAGGCACCACATTGCAGCTGTGCCTCCTATGTCGCAAGAATGCTGGAGGTTGGGTGTTGCCAGAGAAGAGAAAAGGGGGAAAGAGAAAGGAAATTATAGAAAGAGAGTGGAAATGATTTAGGGTTTTGAGTGGGTTGTTGGGGGA
>NW_019255639.1:29272-51577 GCF_002742605.1 Olea europaea var. sylvestris | reverse complement strand
AAATTTCAAACAATTTTCTCATCCAATCGACACTTGACAACAATGAAAGTGTCAAACAACGTGTCTAAAATCAGTGTACAAATAGCAAAGTTCAATAGGTAAGAACCTTGTGACACGTACACTATGGATTAAACCTTAGTTTACACATTACCACGTGACATTACACTATTAAGCAATTTAAATTTCAAACAGCTTTCCACCAAATTGACACTTGACGACAATGCAAGTGTTAAACAACGTGTCTAAAAAGTGTACAAATGGCAAAGTTCAATCGGTAAGAACCTCATGACATGTACACTATGGTGTACACTTTAGTTTACACTTTGCGACGTGACATTACCCTATTGGACAGTTTAAATTTCAAACAGTTTTCCCATCCAATTGACAGTTGACAATAATTCAAGTGTCAAAACATAGTGTACCAATAGCAAAGGTCAATCGGTAAGAACCTTGCTACATGTACACTATGTTCTACACTTTAGTTTACACTTTACCACGTGACACTACCCCGTTGGACAGTTTAAATTTCAAACAGTTTTTCCATCCAATTGACACTTGACAACAAAGCAAGTGTCAAACAACATGTCAAAATTAGTATACAAATAGCAAAGTTCAATCGTTAAGAACCTCGCGACATGTACACTACGGAGTACAATTTAGTTTATACTTTGCCACACGACATTACCCTATTGGACAGTTTAAATTTCAAATAGTTTTCACATCCAATTGACACTTGACAACAATGTATGTATCAAACAACGTGTCAATAATCAATGTACAAATAGCAAAGTTCAATCGGTAAGGACAATGCTACACGTAAACTATGGTGTACACTTTAGTTTACACTTTGCCACGTGGCATTACCCTGTTGGACAGTTTAAATTTCAAACAGTTTTTCCATCCAATTGACACTTGGCAGCAACGCAAGTGTCAAAAAATGTGTCAAAAGTCAATGTACAAATAGCAAAGTTCAATCGGTAAGAACATTGCTACATGTATACTATGGTGTACACTTTACTTTACACTTTGCCACGTGACATTACCCTATTGGACAGCTTAAATTTCAAATAGTTTTTCCATCCAATTGACACTTGACAACAATTCAAGTGTTAAACAACGTGTCCAAAATCAGTGTACAAATAGCAAAGTTCCATCTATAAGAACCTTGCTACTTGTACACTGTGGTGTACGCACTTTAGTTTACACTTTGCTTCGTAACATTACCCCATCGGACAGTTAAAATTTCAAACATTTTTCTCGTCCTATTGATACTTGACAACAATGCAAGTGACAAATAACGTGTGAAAACTCAGTGTACATAGAGCAAATTTCAATAGGTAAGAAGCTTGCTACATGTACACTATGGTGTACACTTTAGTTTACACTTTGCCACATGACATTACCCTGTTGGACAGTTTAAAAACAACGCATCAAAAATTAGTTTACAAATCGCTAAGTACAATCAGCAAGGACCTTGCTACATGTACACTATGGTTTACACTTTGCTACGTGACATTACCTTATTGGACAGCTTAAATTTCAAACAGTTTTTCCATCCAATTGACACTTGACAACAATGCAAGTGTCAAACAACGTGTCAAAAATGAATATACAAATAGCAAAGTTCAATCGGTAAGGAACTTGCTACATGTGTACTATGGTGTACACTTTAGTTTACACTTTGCCACGTGACATTACCCTTTTGGACAGGTTAAATTTCAAATAGTTTTGCCCTCCAGTTGACACTTGACAACAATGCAAATGTCAAACAACGAGTCAAAAATTAGTGTACAAACAGCAAAGTTCAATCAATAAGAACCTCGCGACATGTACACTCTAGTGTAAACTTTAGTTTGCACTTTGGCACGTGACATTACCCTGTTGGACAGTTTAAATTTTGAATAGTTTTCCCACCCAATTGACACTTGACAAAAAATGCAAGTGTCAAACAACGTGTTGAAAATCAGTCTACATATAGCAAAGTTCAATCGGTAAGGACCTTTCTACATGTACACTGCAGCGTACACTTTAGTTTACACTGTGCCACGTGACATTACAATGTTGGAAAATTTAAATTTCAAACAGTTTTTCCATCCCATTGACACTTGACAATAATGCAAGTGTCAAACAACGTGTTAAAAATTAGTGTATAAATGGCAAAGTTCAATCAGTAAGAACATTGCTACACATACACTATTGTGTATACTTTAGTTTACAATTTGCCACGTGATATTATCCTATTGGACAGCTTAAATTTCAAATAGTTTTTCCATCCAATTAACACTTGATAATAATACAAGTGTCAAACAACGTTTCAAAAATCAGTTTACAAATAGAAAAGTTCAATCGATAAGAACCTTGCAACATGTACACTATGGTGTACACACTCTTGTTTAAACTTTACCACGAGACATTACCCTGTTCAGTTTAAATTCCAACCAGCTTTCCCATCCAATTGACACTTGACAATAATGCAACTGTCATACAACGTGTCAAAAATTAGTGTACAAATAGCAAAGTTCAATCGGGAAGAACATTGCTATATGTGCACTTTAGTTTACACTTTACCACATGACATTACCCTGTTGGACAGTTTAAATTTCAAACAGTTTTCCCATCCAATTGATGCTTGACAACAATGCAAGTGTCAAAAAACATGTCAAAAATCAGTGTTCAAATAGCAAAGTTCAATCGGTAAGAATCTCGCGATATGTACACTATGGTGTACACTTTAGTTTACACTTTGTCGCGTGACATTACCCTATTGGACAGTTTAAATTTCAAATAGTTTTCCCATCCAATTGACACTGACAACAACACAAGTGTCGAACAACTTGTCAAAAATCAGTGTACAAAGAGCAAAGTTCAATCGGTATAAACCTTGCTACACGTACACTATGGTATACACACTTTAGTTTAAACTTTACCACATGACATTACCCTGTTAAGTTTAAATTTCAAATAATTTTCCCATCCAATTGACACTTGACAACAATGCAGGTGTTAAACAACGTGTCAAAAATCGATGTACGAATAGCAATGTATAATCGGTAAGGACCTTGCTACATGTACACTATGGTGTACACTTTAGTTTACACTTTACCACGTGACATTACCCTGTTGGATAGTTGAGATTTCAAACAGTTTTCCCATCTAATTGACACTTGACAACACTGTAGGTTTCAAATAACATGTCCAAAATCAGTGTACAAATGGCAAAGTTCAATCGGTAAGAACCTTGCTACATGTAAACTATGGTGCACACACTTTAGTTTACACATTGCCACGTGACATTACTCTGTCGAACAGTTTAAATTTTAAATAGTTTTCCCATCCAATTGAAATTTAACAATAGTGCATGTGTCAAAAAAGTGTTAAAAATCAGTGTATAAATAGCAAAGCTCAATCGGTAAGGACCTTGCTACATGTACACTATGGTGTACACTTTAGTTTACACTTTGTGACGTGACAATACCCTGTTGGACAGCTTAAATTTCAAATAGTTTTCCCATCCAAATGACACTTGATAACAATGCAAGTGTCAAACAATGTGTCAAAAATCAGTGTACAAATAGTAAAGTTCAATGGGTAAGAACCTCGCGACATGTACACTATGGTATACACTTTAGTTTACACTTTGCCAGGTGACATTACCGTGTTGTACAGTTTAAATTTCAAACAATTTTCTTAGCCAATTGACACTTGAAAACAATCCAAGGGTCAAACGATGTGTCAAAAATCAATGTATAAATAGTAAAGTTCAATCGGTGAGAACCCTTCTACATGTAAACTATGGTGTACACTTTGGTTTACACTTTGCCATGTGACATTACCCTGTTGGACAGTTTAAATTTCAAATAGTTTTTCCATCCAATTGACACTTAACAACAATGCAAGTGTCAAACAACGTGTTAAAAATCAGTGTACAAATAGTAAAGTTCAATCGGTAAAAACCTTCCTACATATACACTATGGGGTGCACTTTAGTTTACACTTTGACACGTGACATTACCCTGTTGGATGGCTTAAATGTCAAACAGTTTTCCCATCCAATTGACACTTGACAACAGTGCAAGTGTCAAACAACGTGTCAAAAATCAGTGTACAAATAGCAAAGTTCAATCGGTAAAAACCTCGCGACATGTACACTATGGTGTACACTTTACTTTATACTTTGCCACTGTCATTACCCTATTGGACAGTTTAAATTTCAAACAATTTTTCCATCCAATTGACACTTGACAACAATGCATGTGTCAAACAACGTGTCAAAAATCAGTGTACAAATAGCAAATTTCAATCGGTAAAAACCTCGCGACATGTACACTATGGTATATACTTTAGTCTATACTTAGCCACTATCATTACCCTGTTGGACAGTTTAAATTTCAAATAGTTTTTCCATCCAATTGACACTTGACAACAATGCAAGTGTTAAACAACGTTTCAAAAATCAATTTACAAGTGGCAAAGTTCAATCGAAAAAAACCTTGCTTCATGTATACTATGGTTTATACTTTACTTTACACTTTGCCACACGACATATCCCTGTAGGACAGTTTAAATTTCAAGTAGTTTTTTCATCCAATTGACACTTGACAATAGTGCATGTGTCAAACAATGTGTCAAAAATCAGTGTACAAATAACAAAGTGCAATCGGTAAGAACCTTGCTTCATGTACGCTATTGTGTCACTTTAGTTTACAGTTTGCCACGTAATTGTTCCTTGTAGGACAGTTTAAAGTTCAAATAATTTTTCCATCCAATTGAGACTCGACAACAATGCAAGTGTCAAACAATGTTTCAAAAATCAGTGGACAAATAGCAAAGTGTAATCGGTTAGAACCTCGTGACATATACACTATGTTGTACACTTTAGTTTACACTTTGCCACGTGACATTACTCTGTTGAACAGTTTAAATTTCAAAAAGTTTTCCCATCCAATTGACACTTGACAACAATGCAAGTGATAAATATATTGTCAAAAATCAGTGTACAAACAGTAGAGTTCGATAGGTAAGAACCTTGCAGCACGTACATTATGGTGTACACTTTAGTTTACACTTTGCCACATGACATTACCTTACTTGACAGTTCAAATTTCAAATAGTTTTCCTACCGTATTGACACTTGACAACAATGCAAGTGTTAAACAACGTGTTAAAACTCAGTGTACAAATAGCAAAGTTCAATCAGTAAGAACCTTGCTACATGTGCACTATGGTGTACACTTTAGTTTACAATTTGCCACATGACATTACTCTATTGGACAGTTTAAATTTCAAATAGTTTTCTCATCCAATTGACACTTGGAACAACTCAAGTGTCAAACAACGTGTCAAAAATCAGTGTACAAATAGCAAAGTTCAATCGGTAAGGACCGTACTGCATGTAGACTTTGGTGTACACTTTAGTTTACACTTTGCCATGTGACATTACCCTGTTGGACGATTTAAATTTCAAAAAGTTTTCCTATTCAATTGACACTTGATAACAATGCTAGTGTTAAACAACGTGTCAAAAATCAGTGTACAAAAAGCAAACTTCAAACGGCAAGGACTGTGCTACATATATACTATGGGTACACTTTAGTCTACACTTTACCACGTAACATTACCCTGTTGGTCAGTTTAAATTTCAAACAATATTCCCATTCAATTGACACTTGACAACAATGCAAGTGTTAAACAACATGTCAGAAATCAGTGTACAAATAGTAAAGTTCAATTGGTAAGAACCTTGCTTCACATACATTATGGTGTACACTTTAGTTTTCAATTTGCCACGTGACTTTATCCAGTTGGAAAGTTTAAATTTCAAATATTTTTTTCATCCAATTGACACTTGACAATAATGCAAGTGTCAAACAAAGTGTCGAAAATTAGTGTACAAATAGCAAAGTTCAATCGGCAACGATCGGGCTACATATACACTATAGTGTACACTTTAGTTTACACTTTGCCACGTGACATTACCCTTTTGGACAGTTTAAATTTCGATCAATTTTTCCATCCAATTGACACTTGAAAACAATGCATGCGTCAAACAACGTGCCAAAAATCAGTGTACAAATATTAAAGTTCAATCGGTAAGGACCTTGCTACATGAACACTATGGTACACACGTTAGTTTACACTTTGTCACGTGACATTACCCTGTTAGACAACATAAATTTCAATGGTTTCCCATTAAATTGACACTTAATAAAAATGCAAGTGTCAAACAACGTGTCAAAATCAGTGTACAAATAGCAAAGTGTAATCGGTAAGGACCTTGCTACATGTACACTACAGTGGACACACTTCAGTTTACACTTTGCCACGTGACATTACCCTATTGGACAATTTAAATTTCAAACGATTTTCCCATCGAATTGACACTTGACAACAATTCAAGTGTTAAACATCGTGTCGAAAATCAGTGTTCAAATAGCAAAGTTCAATCGGTGAGAACCTTGCAACGTGTACACTATTGTGTGCACACCTTAGTTCACACTTTGCCACGTGACATACCCTGTTGGTCAATTTAAATTTCAAACAGTTTTCCCATCCAATTGACCCTTGACAACAATGCAAGTGCCAAACAACCTGTCAAAAATCAGTGTACAAATAACAAAGTTCAATCGGTAAGAATCTTGCTACAAGTTCACTTTGGTGTACACTTTAGTTTACACTTTGCCACGTGACATTACCCTGTTGGATAGTTTAAATTTCAAATAGTTTTCCCATCCAATTAACACTAGACAACAATGCAAGTGTTAAACAACATGTCGAAAAATAGTGTACAAATAGCAAAGTTCAATCAGTAAGAACCTTACTCCATGTACACTATGGAATACACTCTGGTTTACACTTTGCCACGTTTGAATGATTTAAATTTCAAATAGTTTTCCCATCCAATTGAGACTTGACAACAATGCAAGTGTCAAACAACGTGTCAAAAATCAGTATACAAATAGCAAATTTGAATCGATAAGAAACTTGCTACATGTACACTATGGTGTACACTTCAGTTTACACTTTGCCACGTGACATTAACCTGTTAGACATTTCAAATTTTAAACAGTTTTTCCATCCAATTGACACTTGGAAACAATGCAAGTGTCAAACAACGTGTCCAAAATCAGTGTACAAATAGCAAAGTTCAATCGATGAGAACCTCGCTGAATGTATACTATGGTGTACACACTTTAGTTTACACTTTGCCACGTGACATTACCCTATTGGATAGCTTAAATTTCAAACAGTTTTCCCATCTCATTGACACTCGACAACAATTCAAGTGTCAAACAACATGTCCAAAATCAGTGTACAAATAGCAAAGTTTAAATAGCGAGAACCTCGCTACATGTACACTATGGTGTACACACTTTAGTTTACACTTCGCCATGTGATATTAAATTTCAAACAGTTTTCCCATCAATTGACACTTGGCAACAATGCAAGTTTCAATCAATGTCTCAAAAATCAGTGTAAATTTCAATTAGTAAGAAGCTTGCTACATGTACACTATGGTGTACACTTTAGTTTACACTTTGCCACGTGATATTATCCTATTGGATAGTTTAAATTTCAAATAGTTTTCCAATCCAATTGACACTTGACAACAATGCTAGGGTCAAACAACGTGTCGAAAATTAGTGTACAAATAGCAAAGTTCAATCAGTGGGAAACTTGTTTCTTGTACACTATGGTGTGCACTTTAGTTTACACTTTGCCACGTGACATATCCCTATTGGACAATTTAAATTTAAAACAGTTTTCCCATCCAATTGATACTTGACAATAATGCACGCGTCAAAAATCAGTGTGCAAATAGCAAAGTTCAATCGGTAAGAAACTTGTAACATGTACACTATGGTGTACACTTTAGTTTACACTTTGCCACGTGAGATTATCCTGTTGGTCAGTTTAAATTTCAAACTATTTTCCCATCCAATTGAACCTTTACAACAATGCAAGTGCTAAACAACGCGTCAAAAATCAGTGTACAAATGGCAAAGTTCAATCGGTAAGAAACTTGTAACATGTACACTATGGTGTACACTTTAGTTTACACTTTGCCACGTGACATATCCCTATTGGACAATTTAAATTTAAAACAGTTTTCCCATCCAATTGACACTTGACAACAATGCAAGTGTCAAACAACGTGTTAAAAATCAGTGTAAAAATAGCAAAGTTGAACCGGTTAGAACCTTGCTTCATGTGGACTATGGTGTACACTTTAGTTTACACTTTGCCACGTGAATTATCCATGCAGGATAGTTTAAATTTCAAAGAGTTTTCCCTTCCATTTGACACTTGACAACAGTGCAAGTGTCAGACAACGTTTCAGAAATCAGTGTACAAATGGCAAAGTTCAATCGGTAAGAAACTTACTACATGTACACTACGGTGTACACTTTAGTTTACACTTTGCCACGTGACATTAATCTGTTAGACATTTCAAAATTTAAACAGTTTTTCCATCCAATTGACACTTGGAAACAACGCAAGTGTCAAACAACATGTCTAAAATTAGTGTACAAATAGCAAAGTTTAATTAGCGAGAACCTCGCTACAAGTACACTATGGTGTACACACTTTAGTTTACACTTCGCCATGTGACATTAAATTTCAAACAGTTTTCCCATCAATTGACACTTGGCAACAATGCAAGTTTCAATCAATGTCTCAAAAATGAGTGTAAATTTCAATTAGTAAGAAGCTTGCTACATGTACACTATGGTGTACACAGTTTAGTTTACACTTCGCCATGTGACATTAAATTTCAAACAGTTTTCCCATCAATTGACACATGGCAACAATGCAAGTTTCAATCAATGTCTCAAAAATGAGTGTAAATTTCAATTAGTAAGAAGCTTGCTACATGTACACTATGGTGTACACTTTAGTTTACACTTTGCCACGTGACATTAACCTGTTAGACATTTCAAAATTTAAACAGTTTTTCCATCTTATTGACACTTGGAAACAACACAAGTGTCAAACAATATGTCTAAAATTAGTCTACAAATAGCAAAGTTTAATTAGCGAGAACCTCGCTACAAGTACACTATGGTGTACACACTTTAGTTTACACTTCGCCATGTGACATTAAATTTCAAACAGTTTTCCCATCAATTGACACATGGCAACAATGCAAGTTTCAATCAATGTCTCAAAAATGAGTGTAAATTTCAATTAGTAAGAAGCTTGCTACATGTACACTATGGTGTACACTTTAGTTTACACTTTGCCACGTGACATTAACCTGTTAGACATTTCAAAATTTAAACAGTTTTTCCATCTTATTGACACTTGGAAACAACACAAGTGTCAAACAACATGTCTAAAATCAGTGTACAAATAGCAAAGTTCAATCGGCGAGAAAATTGCTAAATGTATACTATGGTGTACACACTTTTGTTTACACTTTGCCACGTGATATTACCCTATTGGATAGCTTAAATTTCAAACAGTTTTCCCATCTCATTGACACTCGACAACAATTCAAGTGTCAAACAACGTGTCCAAAATCAGTGTACAAATAGCACAGTTTAATCGGCGAGAACCTCGCTACATGTACACTATGTTGTACACACTTTAGTTTACACTTCACCACGTGACATTAAATTTCAAACAGTTTTCCCATCCAATTGACACTTGGCAACAATGCAAGTGTCAATCAACGCGTCAAAAATGAGTGTAAATTTCAATCAGTAAGAAGCTTACTACATGTACACTATGGTGTACACTTTAGTTTACACTTTGCCACGTAATATTACCGTATTGGATAGTTTAAATTTCAAACAGTTTTCCAATCCAATTGACACTTGACAACAATGTTAGTGTCAAACAACGTGTCGAAAATTAGTGTACAAATAGCAAAGTTCAATCGGTAGGAACCTTACTTCTTGTACACTATGGTGTCCACTTTAGTTTACACTTTGCCACGTGACATATCCCTATTGGACAATTTAAATTTCAAACAGTTTTCCCATCCAATTGATACTTGACAATAATGCACGTGTCAAAAATCAGTGTGCAAATAGCAAAGTTCAATCTTTAAGAAACTTGCAACATGTACATTATGGTGCGCACTTTAGTTTACAATTTGCCACGTGAGAATATCCTGTTGGCCAGTTTAAATTTCAAACTATTTTCCCATCCAATTGACCCTTTACAACAATGCAAGTGCCAAACAACGTGTCAAAAATCAGTATGCAAATAGCAAAGTTCGTTCGGTAAGAATCTTGCTACATGTATACTTTGGTGTACACTTTAGTTTACACTTTACCATGTGGCATTCCCCTGTCAGATAGTTTAAATTTCAAATAGTTATCCCATCCAATTGACACTTGAAAATAATGCAAGTGTCAAACAACGTGTCAAAAATCAGCGTAAAAATAGCAAAGTTGAATCGGTAAGAACCTTGCTTCATGTGGACTATGGTGTACACTTTAGTTTACACTTTTTCACGTGAAATATCCATGTAGGACAGTTTAAATTTCAAAGAGTTTTCCCATCCATTTGACACTTGACAGCAGTGCAAGTGGCAAACAACGTTTCAAAAATCAGTGTACAAATAGCAAAGTTCAATCGATAAGAAAGTTGCTACATGTACACTATGGTGTACACTTTAGTTTACACTTTGCCACGTGACATTACCCTATTGGACAGTTTAAATTTCAAACAGTTTTTCCATCCAATTGACACTTGGCAACAATGTAAGTGTTAAACAACGTGTCAAAAATTAGTATTCAAATAGCAAAGTTCAATCGGTAAGGACCGTGCTACATGTACACTATGGTGTACACTTTACTTTACACTTTGCTACGTGACATTACCCTGTTGGACAGTTCAAATTTCATAAAGTTTTCCTATTCAATTGGCACTTGACAACAATGTAAGTGTCAAAAATCAGTGTACAGAAAGGAAAGTTCAAACAGTAAGGACCTTGCTATATGTACACTATGATGTACTCTTTAGTTTAAACTTTGCCACGTGACATATCCCTCTTGGACAATTTAAATTTCAAATAGTTTTCCCATCCAATTGACACTTGACAACATTGCAAGTGTCAAACAATGTGTCAAAAATCACTGTACAAATAGCAAAGTTCAGTCAGTAAAAACCTTGCTTCATGTACCCTATGGTGTACACTTTAGTTTACACTTTGCCACGAGGCATATCCCTATTGGACAGTTTAAATTTCAAATAGTTTTCCCATCCAATTTACACTCGACAATAATGCAAGTGTGAAACAACGTGTCAAAAATCAGTGTACAAATATCAAAGTTCAATCGGTAAGAATCTTGCTTAATGTACCCTATGGAGTACACTTTAGTTTACACTTTGCCACGTGACATATCCCTCTTGGTCAGTTTAAATTTCAAATAGTTTTCCCACTCATTTGACACCTGACAACAATGTAAATGTCAAACAATAAGTCAGAAATCAATATACAAATAGCAAAGTTCAATTGGTAAGAACCATGCTTCATGTACACTATTGTGTACACACTTTAGTTTACACTTTGCCACGTGATATTACCCTGCTGGACAGTTCAAATTTCAAGCAGTTTTACCATCCAATTGACACTTGGCAACAATGTAAGTGTTAAAGAACGTGTCCAAAATCAGTATAAAAATAGCAAAGTTCAATCGGTTAGAACATTACTACATGTACACTATAGTGTACACTTTAGTTTGCACTTTGTCACGTGACATTACCCTGTTGGACAATTTAAATTTCAAACAGTTTTCCCATCCAATTAACACATGACAACAATGCAAGTGTCAAACAACGTGTCAAAAATCAGTGTACAAATAGCAAAGTTCAATCTGTAAGAACCTTGCTACATGTACACTATTGTGTACACACTTTAGTTTACACTTTACCCCGTGACATTACCCTGTTGGACAGTTAAAATTTCAAACAGTTTTACCATCCAATTGACACTTGGCAACAATGCAGCTGTCAAACAATGTGTCAAAAATTAGTGTACAAATAGGAAAGTTCAATCGGTAAGAACCTTGCTTCATGTACACAATGGTGTACACTTTAGTTTGCACATTGCCACGTGACATATCCCTGTTGCACATTCTACATTTCAAACAGTTTTCCCATCCTAATGACACTTTACAACAATGCAAGTGTAAAATAATGTGTCAAAAATCAGTGTACAAATAGTAAAGTTCAATCGGTAAGCACCTTGCCTCATGTACACTATGGTGAACACTTTAGTTTACACATTGCCACATTTCATTACCTTGTTGGACAGTTTAAATTTCACATGATTTTCACAACCAAATGACACTTGCCAATAATGTAAGTGTCAAACAACGTGTCTAAAATCAGTGTACACATAGCAAAGTTCAATCGGTAAGAACCTTGCTATATGTACACTATGGTGTACACTTTAGTTTGCACTTTACCACGTGACATATCCCTGTTGGACAGTTTACATTCCAAACAGTTTTCCCATCCAATTGAAACTTGACAACAATGCAAGTGTCAAACAACGTGTCAAAAATCAGTGTACAAAAGCAAAGTTCAATCGATAAGGACCGTGCTACATGTACACTATGGTGTACACATTAGTTTACACTTTGCCACGTGACGTTACCCAGTTGGACAAATTAAATTTCAAACAATTTTCCCTTCCTATTGACACTTCACGACAATGAAGGTGTCAAACAATATGTCAAAAATCTGTGTCCAAATAGCAAAGTTCAATTGGTAAGAACCTTGCGACGTGTACACTATGGTGTACACTTTAGTTTACACTTTGCCACGTTTCATTACCTTGATGGAAAGTTTAAATTTCAAACAGTTTTCCCATCCAATTGACACTTGACAACAATGCAAGTGTCAAACAAAGTGTTAAAAATCAGTGTACAAATTGCAAAGTTCAATCGGTAAGAACCTTGCTTCATGTAAACAATGGTTCAACCGGTAAGAACCTTGCTTCATGTACCCAATGGTGTACACATAAGTTTCCTTTTTGCCACGTGACATATCCCTCTTGGACAGTTTAAATTTCAAACAGTTTTTCCATCCAATTGACACATGACAACAATTCAAGTGTTGAACAACGCGTCAAAAATTAGTGTACAAATAGCAAAGTTCAGTCAGTAAGAACCTTGCTTCATGTACCCTATGGTGTATACTTTAGTTTACACTTTGCCACGTGATATATCCCTATTGGACAGTTTAAATTTCAAATAGTTTTCCCATCCAATTGACACTCGGCAACAATACAAGTGTGAAACAACGTTTCAAAAATCAGTGTACAAATATCAAAGCTCAATCGATAAGAACCTTGTTTCATGTACCCTATGGAGTATACTTTAGTTTACACTTTGCCACGTGACGTATCCCTCTTGGTCAGATTAAATTTCAAGCAGTTATCCCATTGATTTAACACTTGACAACAATGCAAGTGTCAAACAATGAGTCAGAAATCAAAATACAAATAGCAAAATTCAATCGGTAAGAACCATGCTTCATGTACACTATTGTGTACACACTTTAGTTTACACTTTGCCACGTAACATTACCCTATTGGATAGTTTAAATTTTAGACAGTTTTCCCATCCAATTGACACTTGACAACAATGCAAGTGTCAAACAACGTGTCAAAAATCAGTGTACAAATTGCAAAGCTCAATCGGTAAGAACCTTGCTTCATAAACACTATGCCGTACACTTTAGTTTACACTTTGCCATGTGACATATCCCTCTTGGACAGTTTAAATTTCAAATAGTTTTCCCATCAAATTGACACATGACAACAATGCTAGTGTCAAACAATGTGTCAAAAATCAATGTACAAATAGCAATGTTCAATCGGTAAGAACCTTTCTTTATTTACACTATGGTGTACACTTTAGTTTGCACTTTCCCACTAACATATCCTTGTTGGACAATTTACGTTTCAAATAGTTTTCCCATCCAAATGACACTTGACAACAATGCAAGTTTCAAACAACTTGTCAAAAATCAGTGTACGAATAGTAAAGTTCAATCGGTAAGGACCTTGCAACATTTACACTATGGTGTACACTTTAGTTTACACTTTCCCACGAGATGTTTCCCTATTGGACAGTTTAAATTTCGAGCAGTTTTCCCAACCGATTGACCCTTGACAACAATGTAAGTGTCAAACAACGTGTCAAAAATTATTGTACATATAGCAAAGTCCAATCGGTAAAAATGTTGTTACATGTACACTATGGTGTACACATTAGTTCACACTTTGCCACGTGACATTATCCAGTTGGACAGTTAAAACTTCAAACAATTTTTTTCATCCAATTTACACTTCACAACAATGTAGGTGTCAAAGAACGTGTCAAAAATCAGTGTACAAATTGCAAAGTTCAATTGGTAAGAACCTCGCAACGTGTACACTTTAGTTTACACTTCGCCATGTTTCATTATCTTGTCGAAAAGTTTAAATTTCAAGTAGCTTTCCCATCCAATTGACACATGACAACAATGCGAGTGTCAAACAACATGTCAAAAATCAATGTTCAAATTACAAAGTTCAATCGGTAAGAAGCTTGCTACATGTACACTATGGTGTACACTTTAGTTTGCACTTTACCACGTGACATATCCCTGTTGGACAGTCTACATTTCAAACAGTTTTCCCATCCAATTGAAACTTGACAACAATGCAAGTGTCAAACAATGTGTCATAAATCAGTGTACAATTATCAAAGTTCAATCGATAAGGACCGTGCTACATGTTTACTATGGTGTACACATTAGTTTACACTTTGCCACGTGACATTACCCAGTTGGACCGCTTAAATCTCAAACAATTTTCCCTTCCAATTGACACTTTACAATAGTGCAGGTGTCAAACAACATTTCAAAAATCTGTGTACAAATAACAAAGTTCAATTAGTAAGAACCTCGCGACGTGTATACTATGCTATACACTTTAGTTTACACTTCGCCACATTTCATTACCTTGTTGGAAAGTTTAAATTTCAAACAGTTTTCCCATCCTATTGACAGTTGACAACAATGCAATTGTCAAACAACGTGTCAAAAATTAGTGTACAAATTACAAAGTTCAATAGGTAAGAACCTTGCTTCATGTACCCAATGGTTCAATCGGTAAGAACCTTGCTCCATGTACCCAATGGTGTACACATTAGTTTACCCTTTACCACGTGACATATCCTTCTTGGACAGTTTAAATTTCAAATAGTTTTCCCATCTAATTGACACTTGACAACAATGCAAGTATCAAACGTGTCAAAAACTAGTGTACAAATAGCAAAGTTTAATTGGTAAGAACCTTGCTTCATGTACCCTACGGTGTACATATCCCTATTGGAAAGTTTAAATTTCAAATAGTTTTCCCATCCAATTGACACTGGACAAGAATGCAAGTGTCAAACAACATGTCAAAAATCATTCTACAAATAGCAAAGTTCAATTGGTAAGAAACTTGCTACATGTACAATATGGTGTACACTTTAGTTTACACTTTGCCATGTGAGATTGACCTGTTGGTCAGTTTAAATTTCAAACTATTTTCCCATCCAATTGACCCTTGACAACAATGCAAGTGCCAAACAACGTGTCTTAAATCAGTGTTCAAATAGCAAAGTTCGTTCGGTAAGATTCTTGCTATATGTACACTATGGTGTACACTTTAGTTTACACTTTGTCACATGACATTACCCTGTTGAACAGTTTAAATTTCAAATAGTTTTCCCATTCAATTGACACTTGACAACAATACAAGTGTTAAACAACATGTTGAAAAATAGTGTACAAGTAGGACAGATCAATCGGTGAGGACCTTGCTAAATGTACACTATGGTGTATACTTTAGTTTACACTATGCCACGTGACATTACCCTGTTGGACAGTTTAAATTTCAAACAGTTTTCCCATCAAATTGACACTTGACAACAATGCAAGTGTCAAACAACGTGTCCAAAATCAAATAACAAAGTTCAATTGATAAGAAACTTGCTACATGTACACTACACTATGGTGTACGCTTCAGTTTACACTTTGTCATGTGATATTACCCTATTGGATAGTTTAAATTTCAAATTGTTTTCCCATCCAATTGACACTTGACAATAAAGCAAGGGTCAAACATCGTGTCGAAAATCAGTGTACCAATAGCAATGTTAAATCGGTAAGAACCTTACGACATGTATACTATGGTGTACACTTTAGTTTACTCTTTGCCACGTGCCATTACCCTGTTCAACTGTTTAAATTTTGATTATTTTTCCTTCCAATTGGCACTTGACAACAATGTAGGTGTCAAATAACGTGTCAAAAATTAGTGTACAAATAGCAAAGTCCAATTGGTAAGAACCTCGCGAAATGTACACAATGGTGTATACTTTAGTTTACATATTGCCACGTTTCATTACCTTGTTGGACAGTTTGAATTTCAAACGGTTTTCACATCCAATTGATACTTGAAAACAATACAAATGTCAAGCAACGTGCCAAAAATTAGTGTACAAAGAGCAAAGTTGAATCGGTAAGAACCTTGCTACATGTACACTATAGTGTACACTTTAGATTCCACTTTGTCACGTGACAGTACCCTATTGGATAGTTTAAATTTCAAACAATTTTCCCATCCAATTGACCCTTAACAACAATGCAAGTGTCAAACAACATGTCAAAAATTAGTGTACAAATAGCAAAGTTCAATCGGTAAGGACCTTGCTACATGTACACTATGGTGTACACTTTAGTTTACACTTTGCCACTTGACATTACCCTGTTGGACAATTTAAATTTCAAATAGTTTTCCCATCCAATTGAGACTTGACAACAATGCAAGTGTCACACAACGTGTCCAAAATCAGTGTACAAATAGAAAAGTTCAATCGGTAAGATCCTTGCTACATGTACACCATGGTGTACTCTTTAATTTACACTTTGCCACGTGACATTACCCTGTTGGACACTTTAAATTTCAAATAGTTTTCCCATCCAATTGACACTTGACAACAATGCAAGTGTCAAACAACATGTCAAAAATCAGTGTACAAATAGCAAAGTTCAATTGGTAAGAACTTTACGACATGTACACTATAGTGTACACTTTAGGTTACACTATGCCACGTGATATCACCCTGTTGAACAGTTTAAATTTCAAACAGTTTTCCCATCAAATTGACACTTGACAACAATGTAACTGTCAAACAACGTGTCCGAAATCAAATAACAAAGTTCAATTGGTAAGAAACTTGCTACATGTCCACTATAGTATACACTTTAGTTTACACTTTGTCCTGTGACATTATCCTATTGGATAGCTTAAATTTCAAACAATTTTTCCATCCAATTGACACTTGACAAGAATGCAAGGGTCAAACAATGTGTCAAAAATCAGTGTACCAATAGCAATGTTAAATCGGTAAGAACCTTACGACATGTACATTATAGTTTACACTTTAGTTTACTCTTTGCCACGTGCCATTACCCTGTTCGACTGTTTAAATTTCAAACAGTTTTCCCTTCCAATTGACACTTGACAACAATGTAGGTGTCAAACAACGTGTCAAAAATTAGTGTACAAATAGCAAAGTTCAATTGGTAAGACCCTCGCGAAATGTACACTATGGTGTACACTTTAATTTACACATTGCCACGTTTCATTACCTTGTTAGACAGTTTAAATTTCAAACTATTTTCCCATCCAATTGACCTTTGACAACAATGTAAGTGACAAACAACGTTTCAAAAATCAGTGTACAGATAGCAAAGTTCGTTCGGTAAGATTCTTGCTACATGTACACTATGGTGTACACATTAGTTTACACTTTGCCAAGTGACATTACCATGTTGTACAGTTTAAATTTCAAATAGTTTTCCCATCCAATTAACACTTGACAATAATGCAAGTGTCAAACAACGTGTCGAAAATCAGTGTACAAGCAGCAAAGTTCAATTGGTGAGGACCTTGCTACATGTACACTATGGTGTACACTTTAGTTTACACTTTGTCACGTGACATTACCCTGTTGGACAGTTTAAATTTCAAATAGTTTACCCATTCAATTGAGACTTGACAACAATGTAAGTGTCATACAACATGTTCAAAATCAGTGTACAAATAGTAAAGTTCATTCGGTAAGATCCTTGCTACATGTACACCATGGGGTACACTTTAGTTTACACTTTGCCACGTGACATTACCCTGTTGGAAACTTTAAATTTCAAATAGTTTTCCCATCCAATTAACACTTGACAACAATGCAAGTGTCAAACAGCTTGTTAAAAATCAGTGTACAAATAGCAAAGTTCAATAGGTAAGAACCTTGCTATATGTACACTATGGAGTAGACTTTAGTTTACACTTTGCCATGTGACATAACCATATTGGATAGTTTTAATTTTAAATAGTTTTTCCATCCAATTGACACTTGACAACAATGCAAGTGACAAAAAACATGTCAAAAATCAGTGTACAAATAGCAAAGTTCAATAGGTAAGAACCTTACGACATGTACACTATGGTGTACACTTTAGTTTACACTATGCCATGTGATATCACCCTATTGAATAGTTTAAATTTCAAACAGTTTTCCCATCAAATTGACACTTGACAGCAATGTAAGTGTCAAACAACATGTCCAAAATCAAATAACAAAGTTCAATTGGTAAGAAACTTGCTACATGTACACTATGGTGTACGCTTTAGTTTACACTTTGTCATGTGACATTACCCTATTGGATAGTTTAAATTTCACACAATTTTCCCATCTAATTGACACTTGACAAGAATGCAAGGGTCAAACAACGTGTCAAAAATCAGTATACCAATAGCAATGTTAAATTGGTAAGAACCTTACGACATGTACACTATAGTTTACACTTTAGTTTACTCTTTGCCATGTGCCATTACCCTGTTCGACTGTTTAAATTTCAAACAGTTTTCCCTTCCAATTGACACTTGATAACAATGTAGGTGTCAAACAACGTGTCAAGAATTAGTGTAAAAATAGGAAAGTTCAATTGGTACGAACCTCGCGAAATGTACACTACGGTGTACACTTTAGTTTACACATTGCCACGTTTCATTACCTTGTTAGACAGTTTAAATTTCAAACTATTTTCCCATCCAATTGACCCCTGACAACAATGCAAGTGACAAACAACATTTTAAAAATCAGTGTACAAATAGCAAAGTTCGTTCGGTAAGATTCTTGCTACATGTACACTATGGTGTACACATTAGTTTACACTTTGCCACGTGACATTACCATGTTGGACAGTTTAAATTTCAAATAGTTTTCCCATCCAATTGACACTTGACAACAATGCAAGTGTCAAACAACGTGTCGAAAATCAGTGTACAAGTAGCAAAGTTCAATCGATGAGGACCTTGCTACATGTACACTATGGTGTACACTTTAGTTTACACTTTCCCACGTGACATTACCCTGTTGGACAGTTTAAATTTCAAATAGTTTACCCATTCAATTGAGACTTGACAACAATGCAAGTGTCATACAACATGTCCAAAATTAGTGTACAAATAGTAAAGTTCATTCGGTAAGATCATTGCTACATGTACACCATGGTGTACGCTTTAGTTTACACTTTGCCACGTGACATTACCCTGTTGGAAACTTTAAATTTCAAATAGATTTCCCATCCAATTGACACTTGACAACAATGCAAGTGTCAAACAACTTGTTAAAAATCAGTGTACAAATAGCAAAGTTCAATAGGTAAGAACCTTGCTACATTTACACTATGGAGTAGACTTTAGTTTACACTTTGCCATGTGACATAACCATATTGGATAGTTTTAATTTTAAACAGTTTTCCCATCCAATTAACACTTGACAACAATGCAAGTGTCAAACAATGTGTCAAAAATCAGTGTATAAATAGTAAAGTTCAATCGTTAAGAACCTTACTACATGTACACTATGGTGTACACTTCAGTTTGCAGTTTCCAACGTATGATTACCCTATTAGATAGTTTAAATATCAATCAATTTTTTCCATCCTGTTGACACTTGACAACAATGCAAATGTCAAACAATGTATTAAAAATCAGTGTACAAATTACAAAGTTTAATTGGTAAGAACCTTGCGTAGTGTACACTTTAGTTTACACTTTGCCATATTCCATTACCTTGTTGGAAAGTTTAAATTTCAAATATTTTTCCATCAAATTGACACTTGACAACAATGCGAGTGTCAAACAACGTGTCAAAAATCAATGTACAAATTGTAAAGTTCAATCGGTAACAAGCTTGCTACATGTACACTATGGTGTACACATTAGTTTACACTTTACCACGTGACATTACCCAGTTGGACGGTTTAAATTTCAAATAGTTTTCCCTTCCAATTGACACTTCACAACAATGCATGTAATACTCTGAAATTCTATGCTCATTTAAATTTCTTTGGGATAGCAATTTAACTTTCAATACTATTTTTGGCCATAAGGTAAAAGGGGACACCACCTTTGTAGTGGTTAATGTTAGAGGTAGTTAATGAATGTAGGCATGAAGTGTCAAGGTTGTGTATACATGAAGTGATTAATAGTTAGTCGAAACTTAAGGCAAGTTTGGATTTAAATGAAGTGGATTATTTTGTTAGGGCTTCAATTGACCAAATGATTAAATTATTTTACAATCTACAATTTTTGAATATGTAAGTTGGGTACAAGTTTAAATTTGGGGTACACTTTGTTAACAATGAAAGTTAGCGGGTTTAGATTATATTAGTTGAAAAAATGAGAGGTTTCCTTTGTAAATCTAGGTTTTAAGGCCACTTATTACCCTATAATCAACCCACTTGTTATCCATCATCACCATACACTTAGATAATAGACTAAACATGTGTACAAGTAAGAAAAAAAAAAGAAAAGAAAAATGGAAAGAAAGAGAGGTGAGGCAGTGGAGATGGAAGAGGGAGGAAAAAATATCAACTATTTATCCTTATCTTTATATATATATAAATACATCCATATCCATTGCCATAGAAAGATTTCCTTCATTTTTACAAAGCGCTTATACACTTAAAAAGAGAGCAAAAACCGAAAATAAGAAAGGAAAGGGAAGGAAGTAAACCTAGCACTTCCAATTTACATTTCAATCGAAGATCTTCAAATTTTACGGTAAGATACTTTCCATGCTTAAGAGTTATGATTTTCATGGTAATATTTATGCTAAAGTTATGCATGAAAAACCATAATATGATTATGGTGGACAAATCCAAAAAGTTAGATATCTATTTATGCCTTAGGACAAGTCCGAAGGGCACCGGCAAGCCGGAATATGCAAGTATGGGTTTGATTGTATTCTTTTGTGTGATATTATCATGATAAAAATCCAAGCATGGTATTTTACTGAGTATTTCTTATACTCATAGTATGTTATGCTAAATGTTCAGATCCATGATCGTTTGGATTGATGGAAGTTAGTTGGCTTAAGCGATGATGGATTAAGGACAACGAAGTTTTGTACCGAAAGTTTTCTTTTGTGTGTTTTGTTCGATGACAGTTTTTCCATCTATTTTTCTTATGGTATTATGTAAAAATATGTATATGACATGATGAAATATGGTATTAATAGTAAATTTTGTAATTATATCTTTCATGTTATGTTAAGAGACATTTTTGTAGTTTATTTTCCTTACAAGAGACAAAAGGCAGAAACGGGACAGTTTCTGGACTCAATTTCAAAATGATGTTTCTAACTCCATAAACGTCCATTTGAGATCCTAAAAATATGTCTGTTTTCCTCTTTCAACTTTCTAAATATGGCCACAGGAATTACTCAATTTGGAGACCTATGGCCTGAGGTATCACGTTTTGAACGTCGAGGGGTCAATCTGGATTTTCTGTGCAACACTTCACTGTTTTCAGTAAAACGTCCATATCTTATGATCTGGAAAAATTCTCATATTTTAACTTAGAAAACTAGTTGAAATTATCTTTCTATTGCCACAAATTTCATAGAAAATGGAGTTGGGATGAATTTTATAAAAATTGTCAAACTTGCTGCCCCAACTAACCGTGATAGTGCCGAGGCCGTATATGTAATGTAAAATTTCATGTTGGCATGCACTTCTACCGGCCATCAAATTTTATAAGAATTGTTTTATCAAATTGAAAAATAAGTTTCTAACATGTAATACTTCTATTTAAGAGTATTTACATGCACTAAAGACTGAAGTTATGATGTTTAGTACATGACCGTCGAAGCTTAAGTTCGGGATGTCACAGCATGGTATCAGAGCAGTTATACTTTTCTGTAGACTTTTTAAAAGAAAGTTACTGTCCTTAATCAT
>NW_019255639.1:15883-23909 GCF_002742605.1 Olea europaea var. sylvestris | reverse complement strand
AACGAAGTTTTGTACCGAAAGTTTTCTTTTGTGTGTTTTGTTCGATGACAGTTTTTCCATCTATTTTTCTTATGGTATTATGTGAAAATATGTATATGACATGATGAAATATGGTATTAATATTAAATTTTGTAATTATATCTTTCATGTTATGTTAAGAGACATCTTTGTAGTTTATTTTCCTTACAAGAGACAAAAGGCAGAAACGGGACAGTTTCTGGAGTCAATTTCAAAATGATTTTTCTAACTCCATAAACGTCCATTTCAGATCCTAAAAATATTTCTGTTTTCCTCTTTCAAATTTCTAAATATGGCCACAGGAATTACTCAATTTGGAGACCTATGGCCTGAGGTATCACGTTTTAAACGTCGAGGGGTCAATCTGGATTTTCTGTGCAACACTTCACTGTTTTCAGTAAAACGTCCATATCTTATGATCTGGAAAAATTCTCATATTTAACCTAGAAAACTAGTTGAAATTATCTTTCTATTGCTGTAAATTTCATAGAAAATGGAGTTGGGATGAATTTTATAAAAATTGTCAAACTTGTTGCCCCAACTAACCGTGATAGTGCCGAGGCCGTATATGTAATGTAAAATTTCATGTTGGTATGCACTTTTACCGGCCATCAAATTTTATAAGAATTGTTTTATCAAATTGAAAAATAAGTTTCTAACATGTAATACTTCTATTTAAGAGTATTTACATGCACTAAAGACTGAAGTTATGATGTTTAGTACGTGACCCTCGAACCTTAAGTTCGGGGTGTCACAATGCAGGTGTGAAACGACGTGTCAAAAATTTGTGTACAAATAGCAAAGTTCAATTGGTAAGAACCTTGCGACGTGTACACTATGGTGTGCACTTTAGTTTACACTTTGCCACATTTCATTACCTTGTTGGAAAGTTTAAATTTCAAGTAGTTTTCCCATCCAATTGACACTTGACAACAATGCAATTCTCAAACAACGTGTCAAAAATCAGTGTACAAATTGCAAAGTTCAATCGATAAGAACCTTGCTTCATGTACCCAATGGTGTACACATTAGTTTACGATTTGCCACGTGGCATATCCCTCTTGGACAGTTTAAACTTCAAACAGTTTTCCCATCCAATTGACACTTGACAACAATGCAATTGTCAAATAATGTGTCAAAAATCAGTCTACAAATAGCAATGTTCAATCGGTAAGAACCTTGCTTCATGTACCCTATAGTGTACATTTTATTTTACACTTTGCCACATGACATATCCCTATTGGACAGTTTAAATTTCAAACAGTTTTCCCTTCCAACTGACACTTGACAAGAATGCAAGTGTCAAACAACGTGTCAAAAATCAGCGTACAAATAGCAAAATTCAATCAGTAAGAAACTTGCTACATGTACACTATAGTGTATTCTTTAGTTTACACTTTG
Source organism: Olea europaea var. sylvestris (assembly GCF_002742605.1). Lineage (NCBI taxonomy): Eukaryota > Viridiplantae > Streptophyta > Magnoliopsida > Lamiales > Oleaceae > Olea > Olea europaea. Next base: position 22,490 of record NW_019255639.1, on the reverse strand, counting down.
CCACGTGAGATTAACCTGTTGGTCAGTTTAAATTTCAAACTATTTTCCCATCCAATTGACCCTTGACAACAATGCAAGTGACAAACAACGTTTCAAAAATCAGTGTACAAATAGCAAAGTTCGTTCGGTAAGATTCTTGCTACATGTACACTATGGTGTACATATTAGTTTACACTTTGCCACGTGACATTACCATGTTGGACAGTTTAAATTTCAAATAGTTTTCCTATCCAATTGACACTTGACATCAATGCAAGTGTCAAACAACGTGTCGAAAATCAGTGTACAAGTAGCAAAGTTCAATCGGTGAGGACATTGCTACATGTACACTATGATGTACACTTTAGTTTAAACTATGCCATGTGACATTACCCTGTTGGACAGTTTAAATTTCAAACAGTTCTCCCATCCAATTGACACTTGACAACAATGCAAGTGTCAAACAATGTGTCCTAAATTAAATAACAAAGTTCAATCCGTAAGAACCTTTCTACATGTACCCTATGGTGTACGCTTTAGTTTACACTTTGTCATGTGATATTACTCTATCAGGCAGTTTAAATTTCAAACAGTTTTCCCATCCAATTGACAATTGACTACAATGCAAGGGTCAAACAACATGTCTGAAATCAGTGTATCAATAGCAATGTCAAATCGGTAAGAACCTTACGACATGTACACTATGGTGTACACTTTACTTTACACTTTGCCACGTGACATTACCCTTTTGGAAAATTTAAATTTCAAGTAGTTTTCCCATCCAATTGACACTTGACAACAATGCAAGTGTCAAACAACGTGTCAAAAATCAGTGTACAAATAGTAAAGTTCAATCGATAAGGACCGTGCTACATGTTCACTATGGTGTACACATTAGTTTACACTTTGCCACATGACATTACCCAGTTGGACCATTTAAATTTCAAACAGTTTTCCCTTCCAATTGACACTTCACAACAATGCAGGTGTCGAACGTGTCAAATTTTTTTGTACAAATAGCAAAGCTCAATTGATAAGAACCTTGCGACATGTACACTATGATGTACACTTTAGTTTCTCACTTTGCCACATTTAATTACCTTGTTGGAAAGTTTAAATTTCAAATAGTTTTTCCATCCAATTGACACTTGACAACAATGCAATTCTCAAACAACGTGTCAAAAATCAGTGTACAAATTGAAAAGTTCAATCGGTGAGAATCTTGCTTCATATACCCAATGGTGTACACATTAGTTTACGATTTGCCATGTGACATATCCCTCTTGGACAGTTTAAATTTCAAACAGTTTTCCCATCCAATTAACACTTGACAATAATGCAAGTGTCAAATAACGTGTCAAAAATCAGTGTACAAATAGCAAAGTTCAATCGGTAAGAACCTTGCTTCATGTACCCTATGGTGTACACTTTAGTTTACACTTTGCCACGTGTGTAGAATCTCAAATAATTTTAAACACCTTAGTAGCACTAAGACATGAATATTGGATTGCTAAAGTATACTTCAGACTTTTAGTCTCATTTGAGACCCATTTACGACATAGAAAACATACGATTTGGAAAATGATATCTAAAGAAATGTTGTATCTCTTCGAGTTAACTTTCCAATGCACTTTGAATTACCTCAATCGGATATCGAGAGAAGAAGTAATGATAGAAATACTAAAAGCTGTACAGTATCAACCAAAGTAAGCGGAATATGAAATGTCAAATTCCTTCACGATTTTCTAGCACGTTCTTAAACCTATAACTCCCACATAAATGGCACCCACATTAATGAGTGTTAGGGCCTTCACTTGCCCTTAAGTTTTGAGATTTTAACTTATAAACAGGCCCCAATGCATACGCATTTTTCACACCAAGACAAAAGCTTCTAAGCATAAAAGAGAGTTTTTAAGTCTAGAAAAAAAAAGGAGAGGGAGGAAAATTAGTTTTTCCTAGAAGTTTTGGCGCTATCAAGAAGTGTTTTTCAAGCATCAATTCTCAACGGAGTGTGTTTTTTGAACATCAAAGGAGTGCGTTTTTCAACAAGGTTCAAAGCATCAATCAAGGTAGGTAGAGGTGCAAAGTGTTAATTTGTGTTAAGTAATAAGTTTCTAGCAAATGAAGATTTATGTTAATGTTTGTATGTCTAATGGTAACTCCGGTATGGCATACATCTCCATGTCTAATGGTACCTCCGGGTATGGCATGTACTTCCGGTCGAGGCATCTTGTTAAGTCATGACTCTACGTGTTTGGGATTCTACCGAAAATCCTACTATGAAGAGGTTTCTAAAGTTATAGCTTTGAAATGTATAGCTTGATCACGAATGCACCAATGATATCTATTGAGTTTTTTTAACTCACGGGTTTAACCCCTTTTCTACAGATTGATATGATTCTACCTTGGGCCTAGATAATGGAAAAGATGGAGAGTGGTGCAACGAGCCCATGGAAAACCCGGTGAACAAGTTATTTAGACTTATTTTTGTGAACGTTTTCAATGTTATTTCTTTAAAGTATTTGAATAACGCTGAACGCGAGAACAAGTTGTGTTTTCTTCAACTAAATTACATTCCGCTATTTTTTCATTCAGTGTTTTATTTAAAGTATTCGAAATGCTGTTGTCAAAATTATCATTGTAAAAATTAACTTCCGCTAAAACATATTCTCCTATGACTAAACCACTGATTAGTTAAGTAAAGTAAGGAGCGTTCTGGTCCACAAGGGGTCGGGGCGTTACAACGTGACATAACCCTATTTAACAGTTTAAATTTTAAATAGTTTTTCCATCCAATTGACACTTAACAACAATGCAAGTGTCAAACAATCTATCAAAAATCAGTGTACAAATAGTAAAGTTCAATTGTTAAGAACCTTGCCACATGTACACTATGGTGTACACTTCAGTTTACAGTTTCCAACATGCGATTACCCTATTGGACAGTTTAAATATCAAACAGTTTTCCCACCCAATTGACACTGGACAATAATGCAAGTGTCAAACAACGTGTCAAAAATCAGTGTACAAATAGTAAAGTTCAATCGGTAAGATCCTTGCTACATGTACACTATGGTGTACACTTTAGTTGACACTTTGCCACATGACATTACCCTATTGGGCACTTTAAATTACAAATAGATTTCCTATCCAATTGACACTTGACAACAATGCAAGTATCAAACAACGTATCAAAAATCAGTATACAAATAACAAAGTTCAATAGGTAAGAACCTTGCTACATGTACACTATGGAGTACACTTTAGTTTACACTTTACCACGTGACATAATCCTATTGGACAGTTTAAATTTTAAACAGTTTTCCCATCCAATTAACACTTGACAACAATGCAAGTGTCAAACAATGTGTTAAAAACTAGTGTGCAAATAGCGAAGTTCAATCGGTAAGAACCTTGCTACATGTTCACTATGCTGTACACTTTAGTTTACACTTTACCACATGACATTACTCTTTTAGATAGTTTAAATTTGAAATAGTTTTCGTATCCAATTGACACTTGACAACAATGCAAGTTTCAAACATAGTGTCGAAAATCAGTGTACAAATAGCAAAGTTCAATCAGTAAGGACCTTGCTACATGTACAGTACACCACACTTTGGTTTACACTTTGCCATGTGACATTACCCTGTTGGACAGTTTAAATTTCAAATAGTTTTCCCATCCAATTGAGACTTAACAACAATGCAATTGTCAAACAACTTGTCAAAAATCAGTGTACAAATAGTAAAGTTCAATCGGTAAGATCCTTGCTACATGTACACCATGGTGTAGACTTCAGTTTACACTTTGCCACGTGACATTACCCTATTGGACACTTTAAATTTCAAATAGTTTTCCCATCCAATTGAGATTTGACAACAATGCAAGTGTCAAACAACATGTCAAAAATTAGTTTACAAATAGCAAAGTTCAAATAGGTAAGAACCTTGCTACATGTACACTAAGGAGTACACTTTAGTTTACACTTTGCCACGTGACATAACCCTATTGGACAGTTTAAATTTTAAATAATTTTCCCATCAAATTGACACTTGACAACAATGCAAGTATCAAACAACATGGATAAAATTAGTGTGCAAATAGCGAAGTTCAATCGATAAGAACCTTGCTACATGTTCACTATGGTGTACACTTTAGTTTACACTTTGCCACGTGACATTACTCTATTGGACAATTTAAATTTCAAATACTTTTCGCATCCAACTGACACTTGACAACAATGCATGTTTCAAACATAGTGTTGAAAATCAGTGTACAAATAGCAAAGTTCAATCGGTAAGGACCTTGCTACATGTACACTATGGTGTACACTTTAGTTTACACTTTACCACGTGACATTACCCTGTTGGACAGTTTAAATTTCAAATAGTTTTCCCATCCAATTGAGACTTGACAACAATGCAAGTGTTTGACAATGTGTCAAAAATCAGTGTACAAATAGCAAAGTTCAATCGGTAAGAAACTTGCTACATGTACACTATGGTGTGCACTTTAGTTTACACTTTCCAACGTGAGATTATCCTATTGGTCAGTTTTAATTTCAAACCATTTTCCCATCCAATTGACCCTTGACAACAATGCAAGTGCCAAACAACGTGTCAAAAATCAGTGTACAAATAGTAAAGTTCGTTCGGTAAGATTATTCCTACATGTACACTATGGTGTACACTTTATTTTACACTTTGCCACATGACATTACTATTGGAAATTTACTTAAACATGCACAATGGAAATAAACAGTTTCAATTTTTATTCAGGATTCAGCTTTGTATTTTAATAAGAATTGTGTTATTCTTTTCAGCAACTTGAATCTGCCTCTCACAGATGTCCAATTGTCCAGCCTCCAATGAAATCCACATAGAGAATAGACTGCAATTGCTAGGATTTTTCCTCTTGTGTCAGCAAGAATAATGAAAATTTTATGGACCTCAAACCCTAGCCATGTATTTATATAAACCCAAACAGGCTCGGCCCGGTCCGGTCCAATATTTAATTAATCCATTTAATTAAATCTTGTCCATGAATTAATTTATCCAATTAATTAATTTATCCAACGATTGTTAAATTAATCAATTGGCAATTTGCAATCTTCCAATTCTCTTTTGTGTGCGACCCATTAGGTTCCCGACCACGATACCTAACGACGTGAAATGTTATCTAATCAAAACTGATAAATTAAACACCCTTTTAATATATCACAAATTCATACTCACCGTCCCAGATTAACATCTAGTAATGTATCAGGGCAACACATGTGACGGGAAATGTCACGTGGTATAACAAAATCAAAACTGTTCGTTTACTATGAAAATATGACCCCTTCGTCAATATGATCCGATCAATTACGAGATGTGGAAGTGTGTCAATCTCGATTATCGATCATATCTTTCATTCTACTATTAAATCAATATGAGTCGAAAACTCCTTTTCGACTTATATGTATACCTTGGCCAAGGATTTCATTATTGACTTAATTGAACGAAATGCAGATCACAATCTCTTACTATCTAAGAGTGACAAATCCTCTATTGGTCATTCACAACCTTCATATGGTTCTTGACATACTTGAACGATGTCATATTAGCGGCCCTTGGTAGAGCAACATCCAACACCGTCAAAGCATGACTGTCCTCATACAAGGCACTATGATGACCTCAAGTTATAGGACAAATTCCACTACCGAACGTTAGAGATTAACCACTGACACTCAGATAGTTATCCATGTGGAATCTCTTAGCGGGTCTCCAATATTTTGTTCTATAACAAAACATCAACGTGTTCATTTAAGTGTCACCACACTTTAGCTCGTGAGATTAGCTACTTACTTCACAAGTAAGAAATCCCACATGTGATGGTCTAACTGTATTAACAATATCTGCATCTCGTCATTACATACGACCACAGTTTATTCAAGATCCAATCATACGTAATTTGCATCTCACAATCTCAACTCCTTGTGATTAACAAATCACTTAAACTTGGATCTTCGGATTCTATTATTTAATATTATTTATCACAAAATTAATTTAAATAAATAATAGATCTCGCCAAATTAAATGCATTAAAAGTGTTTACAACCTAAATCGATTGGATCTAGGACATAACACTTACAATTACTCAGTTGGACAGTTTAAATTTCAAATAGTTTTCCCATCCAATTGACACTTGACAACAATGCAGGTGTCAAACAACGTGTCGAAAATCAATGTACAAGTAGCAAAGTTCAATCCCTGAGGACCTTGCTACATGTACACTATGGTGTACACTTTAGTTTACACTATGCCACGTGACATTACCCTGCTGGACAATTTAAATTTCAAACAGTTTTTCCATCCAATTGATGCTTGACAACAATGCAAGTGTCAAACAACGTGTCCAAAATCAAATAACAAAGTTCAATCGGTAAGAACCTTGCTACATATACACTATTGTGTACGCTTTAGTTTACACTTTGTCACGTGACATTACCCGATTGGACATTTTAAATCTCAAACTATTTTCCCATCCAATTGACACTTGACAACAATGCAAGGGTCAAACAACATGTCAAAAATCAGTGTACCAATAGCAATCTTAAATCGGTAAGAACTTTACGACATGTACA
>NW_019255639.1:0-11912 GCF_002742605.1 Olea europaea var. sylvestris | reverse complement strand
ATTTCAAATAGTTTTCTCATCCAATTGACACTTGACAACAATGCAATTCTCAAACAACGTGTCAAAAATCAGTGTACAAATTGCAAAGTTCAATCGGTAAGAACCTTGCTTCATGTACCCATTGGTGTACACATTAGTTTACGATTTGCCACCTGGCATATCCCTCTTGGACAGTTTAAACTTCAAACAGTTTTTCCATCCAATTGACACTTGACAACAATGCAATTGTCAAATAATGTGTCAAAAATCAGTCTACAAATAGCAATGTTCAGTCGGTAAGAACCTTGCTTCATGTACCCTATGGTGTACATTTTAGTTTACACTTTGCCACGTGACATATCCCTATTGGACAGTTTAAATTTCAAACAGTTTTCCCTTCCAATTGACACTTGACAAGAATGCAAGTGTCAAACAACGTGTCAAAAATCAGTGTACAAATAGCAAAGTTCAATCAGTAAGAAACTTGCTACATGTACACTATAGTGTATTCTTTAGTTTACACTTTGCCACGTGAGATTAACCTGTTGGTCAGTTTAAATTTCAAACTATTTTCCCATCCAATTGACCCTTGACAACAATGCAAGTGACAAACAACGTTTCAAAAATCAGTGTACAAATAGCAAAGTTCGTTCGGTAAGATTCTTGCCACATGTACACTATGGTGTACACATTAGTTTACACTTTGCCACGTGACATTACCATGTTGGACAATTTAAATTTCAAATAGTTTTCCCATCCAATTGACACTTGACAGCAATGCAAGTGTCAAACAACGTGTCGAAAATCAGTGTACAAGTAGCAAAGTTCAATCGGTGAGGACCTTGCTACATGTACACTATGGTGTACACTTTAGTTTAAACTATGCCATGTGACATTACCCTGTTGGACAGTTTAAATTTCAAACAGTTTTCCCATCCAATTGGCACTTGACAACAATGCAAGTGTCAAACAATGTGTCCTAAATTAAATAACAAAGTTCAATCCGTAAGAACCTTTCTACATGTACCCTGTGATGTACGCTTTAGTTTACACTTTGTCATATGATATTACTCTATCGGGCAGTTTAAATTTCAAACAGTTTTCCCATCCAATTGACACTTGACTACAATGCAAGGGTCAAGCAACATGTCTGAAATCAGTGTATCAATAGCAATGTTAAATCGGTAAGAACCTTACGACATGTACACTATGGTGTACACTTTAGTTTACTCTTTGTCACGTGTCATTACCCTGTTCGACTGTTTAAATTTCAAACAATTTTCCTTCAATTTGACACTTGACAACAATGTAGGTGTCAAACAATTTTTCAAAAATCAATGTACAAATAGCAAAGTTCAATTGGTAAGAACCTCGTGACATGTACACTATGGTGTACACTTTAGTTTACATTGCCACGTTTCATTACCTTGTTGGATAGTTTACATTTGAAACGGTGTTCCCATCTAATTGACACTTGACAACAATGAAAGTGTCAAACAACGTGTCAAAAATGAGTGTACAAATAGTAAAGTTCAATCGGTAAGATCCTTGTTACATGTACACTTTAGTTTACACTTTGCCACGTGACATTACCCTTTTGGACACTTTAAATTTCAAACAGTTTTCCCATCCAATTGACACTTGACAACAATGCAAGTGTCAAACAACGTGTCAAAAATCAGTGTACAAATAGTAAAGTTCAATCGATAAGGACCGTGCTACATGTTCACTATGGTGTACACATTAGTTTACACTTTGCCACGTGACACTAACTTTTAAACAGTTTTTCCATCCAATTGACACTTCAAAACAATGCAAGTGTCAAACAATGAGACAAAAATTAGTGTACAAATAGCAAAGTTTAATTGATAAGAACCTTGCTACATGTACACTATGATGTATACTTCAGTTTATAGTTTCCCTCGTGAGATTACCCTGTTAGACAGTTTAAATGTCAAACAATTTTTCCTTCCAATTGATACTTGACAACAATGCAAGTGTCAAATAACGTGTCAAAAATCAGTGTAGAAATAGCAAAGTTCAATCGGTAAGAACCCTGCTACATGTACACTATGGTGTACACTTTAGTTTACACTTTGTCACATGACTTTACCCAATTGGACAGTCTAAATTTCAAATAGTTTCCCCATCCAATTGACATGTGACAACAATGCAAGTGTTAAACAACGTGTTAAAGATCAGTGTACAAATAGCGAAGTTCAATGGATAAGAACCTTGCTAGATGTTCACTATGGTGTAAACATTCGTTTACACTTTGCCACGTTACACTACTCTGTTGGATAGTTTCGATTTTTAATAGTTTTTCCATCCAATTGACACTTGACAACAATGCAAGTGTCAAACAATGAGTCAAAAATCAGTATACAAATAGCAAAGTTCAATCGTTAAGAACCTTACTACATATACACTACGGTGTACACTTCAGTTTACAGTTTTCCACGTAAACATGTGTCAAAAATCAGTGTACAAATAACTAAGTTCAATCGGTAAGAACCTTGCAGCATGCACACTATGGTGCACACTTTAGTTTACACTTTGCCATGAGACATTGCCCCATTGGATAATTTAAATTTCAAACAGTTTTCCCATCCAACTGACACTTACGGCAATGCAAGTACCAAACAACGTGTCAAAAATCAATGTACAAATAACAAAGTTCAATCGGTAAGAACCTTGCAACATGCACTCTATGGTTTACACTTTAGATTACACTTTGCCACGTGACATTACCCTGTTGGACAATTTAAATTTCAAATAGTTTTCCCATCCAATTGACACTTGACAATAATGCAAGTGGCAAACAACATGTTAAAAATCAGTGTACAAATATCAAAGTTCAATCGGTGAACCCTGCTACATGTACACTATCGTGTACACTTCGGTTTACACTTTGCCACGTGACATTATCCTGTTGGACATTTTAATTTCAAACAATTTTCCCATCCAATTGACACTTGACAACAATACTAGTGCCAAAAAATGTGCCCAAAATCAGTGTACAAATATCAAAGTTCAATCGTTTAGAACTTTGCTACATGTAAAATGTAGTGTACGCTTTAGTTTACACTTTGCCACATGACATTATCCTGTTGGACACTTTAAATTTCCAATAGTTTTCCCATCTAATTGACACTTGACAACAATACAAGTGTCAAAAAACGTGCCAAAAATCAGTGTACAAAGAGCAAAGTTCAATAGGTAAGAACTTTGCTACATGTACACTATGGTGTACACTTTGGTTTATATTTTGTCACGTGACTTTACCCGATTGGAAAGTTAAAATTTCAAATAGTTCTCCCATCCAATTGAGACTTGACAACAATGCGAGTGTCAAACAACGTCCCAAAAATAAGTGTACAAATAGCAAAGTTCAATCTATAAGAATTTCGCTACATGTACGCTATGGTGTACACTTTAATTTACACTCTGCCATGTGTTATTACCCTGCAGGACAACTTAAATTTCAAATAGTTTTCCCATCCAATTGACACTTGACAACAATGTAAGTGTCAAACAATGTGTTAAAAATCAGTGTACAAATAGCAAAGTTCAATCATTAAGAATCTTGCTACATGTACACTATGGTGTACACTTCAGTTTACAGTTTCCAACGTGAGATTACCCTGTTGGACAGTTTAAATATCAAACAGTTTTCCCATCCAATTGATACTTGACAATAATGCAAATGTCAAACAACGTGTCAAAAATTAGTATACTAATAGTAAAGTTCAATTGGTAAGATCCTTGCTACTTGTACACTATGATGTACACTTTAGTTTACACTTTGCCACGTGACATTACCCTGCTCGACACTTTAAATTTCAAATAGTTTTCCCATCCAATTGACACTTGACAACAATGCAAGTGTCAAACAACGTGTTAAAAATCAGTGTGCAAAAAGCAAGGTTCAATTGGTATGGACCTTGCTACACGTACACTACGGTGTAAACTTGAGTTTACGCCTAGCCACATGACGTTACCCTGTTGGATAGTTTAAATTTCAAACAGTTTTCCCATCCAATTGACCCTTGACAACAATACAACGTGTCAAAAATCAGTGTACAAATAGCAAAGTTCAATCGGTAAGAACCTTGCTACATGTACACTATGGAGTACACGTTAGTTTACACTTTACCACATGATATAACCCTGTAGGACAGTTTAAATTTTAAATAGTTTTCCCATCCAATTGACACTTGACAACAATTCAAGTGTCAAATAACATGTCAAAAATAAGTGTTCAAATAGCAAAGTTCAGTCGTATGAACCTTGCTACATGTACACTTTAGGTGGCACTTTACCACGTGACATTACCCTCTTGGAAAGTTTAAATTACCAACAACTTTTCCATCCAATTAACACTTGACAATAATGCAAGTGTCAAACAACGTGTTAAAAATTAGTGTACAAATAGCAAAGTTCAATCGGTAAGAACCTTGCTACATAGAGTACACGTTAGTTTATACTTTTCCACGTGAAATAACCATGTAGGACAGTTTAAATTTTAAATAGTTTTTCCACCCAATTGACACTTGACAACAATTCAAGTGTTAAATAACATGTCAAAAATAAGTGTTCAAATAGCAAAGTTCAATCGTATGAACCTTGCTACATGTACACTTTAGGTGACACTTTACCACGTGACATTATCCTGTTGGACAGTTTAAATTACCAAGAGCTTTCCCATTCAATTAACACTTGACAACAATGCAACTGTCAAACAACGTGTCAAAAATCAGTGTACAAATAGCTAAGTTCAATCAGTAAGAACCTTGCAACATTTACGCTATGGCGCACACTTTAGTTTACACTTTGCCACGAGACATTGCCCCGTTGGACAATTTAAATTTCAAATAGTTTTCCCATCCAACTGACACTTACGGCAATGTAAGTACCAAACAACGTGTCGAAAATCATAGTACAAATAACAAAGTTCAATCGGTCAGAACCTTGCAACATGCACTCTATGGTTTATACTTTAGATTACACTTTGCCACGTGACATTACCCTGTTGGACAGTTTAAATTTCAAATAGTTTTCCCATCCAATTGACGCTTGACAATAATGCAAATGTCAAACAGCATGTCAAAAATCAGTGTACAAATATCAAAGTTCAATCGGTAAGAACCCTGCTACATGTACACTATCGTGTACACTTTAGTTTACACTTTGCCATGTGACATTATCCTATTGGACATTTTAATTTCAAACAGTTTTTCGATCCAATTGACACTTGAAAACAATACGAGTGCTGAACAACGTGTCCAAAATCAGTGTACAAATATCAGAGTTTAATCTTTTAGAACTGTGCTACATGTAAAATGTGGTATACACTTTAGTTTACACTTTGCCACGTGACATTACCCTGTTGGACACTTTAAATTACCAATAGTTTTCCCACCCAATTGACACCTGACAACAATGCAAGTGTCAAAAATTAGTGTACAAATAGCAAAGTTCAATAGGTAAGTACTTTGCAACATGTACACTATGGTGTACACTTTAGTTTACACTTTGTCACGCGACTTCAATTGATTGGACTGTTTAAATTTGAAACAGTTCTCCCATCTAATTTACACTTGACAACAATGCAAGTGTCAAACAACGTGCCAAAAATCAGTGTACAAATAGCAAAGTTCAATCAGTAAGAACTTCGCTACATGTACACTATGGTGTACACTTTAGTTTACACTTTGCCATGTGACATTACCCTACAGGACAACTTAAATTTCAAACAGTTTCCCCATCCAATTACCACTTGAGAATGACGTAAGTGTTAAACAATGTGTCAAAAATCAGTGTACAAATAGCAAAGTTCAATCATTAAGAACCTTGCTACATGTACACTATGGTGTACACATCAGTTTACAGTTTCCAACGTGAGATTACCCTATTGGGCCGTTTAAATATCAAACAGTTTTCCCATCCAATTAACACTTGACAATAATGCAAGTATCAAACAAAGTGTCAAAAATTAGTATACAAATAGTAAAGTTCAATTGGTAAGATCCTTGCTACTTATACACTATGGTGTATACTTTAGTTTACACTTTGCCACGTGACATTACCCTGTTGGACACTTTAAATTTCAAATAGTTTTCCAATCCAATTGACACTTGACAACAATGCAAGTGTCAAACAACGTATCAAAAATCAGTGTACAAGTAGCAAAGTTCAATCGGTAAGGACCTTACCACACGTACATTACGGTGTAAACTTTAGTTTACGCCTAGCCACGTGATGTTACCCTGTTGGATAGTTTAAATTTCAAACAATTTCCCATCCAATTGAAACTTGAAAACAATGCAAGTGTCAAACAATGTGTCAAAAATCAGTGTACAAATAGCAAAGTTCGATCGGTAAGAATCTTACTACATGTACACTATGGTGTACACTTTAGTTTACACTTTGCCACGTGACATAACCCTGTTGGACAGTTTGAATTTTAAATAGTTTTCCCATCCAATTGACACTTGACAACAATGCAAGTGTCCAACAACTTGTCAAAAATCAATGTATAAATAGCAAAGTTCAATCGGTAAGAACCTTGCTACATGTACACTATGGAGTACACGTTAGTTTACACTTTGCCACGTGACATTACCCTGTTGAAAAGTTTAAATTTCGAACTATTTTCCCATTAAATTGACACTTGACAAAAATGTAAATGTCAAACAATGTGTCCAAAATCATTGTACAAATAGCAAAGTTCAATCGGAATGAACCTTGCTATATGTTCATTAAGGTATGCACTTTAGTTTACATGTCACATTACCGTGTAGGACAGTTTAAATTTCGAACAGTTTTCCCATCCAATTGACCCTTGACAACAATGTAAGTGTCAAACAACGTGTCAAAACTTGGTGTACAAATAGTAAAGTTCAATCGGTAACCTTGCTAAATGTACACTAAAGTATACACTTTGCCTCATGACATTACCCTGTTGGACAGTTTAAATTTCTAAAAGTTTTCCCATCCAATTGACATTTGACAACAATGCAAGTGTCAAACTACGTGTCAAAAATCACTATATAGATAGCAAAGTTCAATTGGTAAAAACCTTGCTACATGTACACTATGGTGTACACTTTAGTTTACACTTTGCCACATGACATTACCTTGTTGGAAAGTTTAAATTTCAAACTGTTTTCCCATTCAATTGACACATGACAACAATGCAAGTGTCAAACAACGTGTCTAAAATCAGTGTACAAATAGCAAAGTTCAATCGGTATAAACCTTGCTATATGCACATTATAGTGTACACTTTAGTTTACACGTGACATTACCCTGTTGGACTGTTTAAATTACAAACATTTTTCCTATCCAATTGAGACTTGACAACAATGTAAGTGTCAAACAACGGGTCAAAAATCGGTGTACAAATAGCAAAGTTCAATCGGTAAAATGTACACTAAAGTTTACACTTTGCAACATGACATTACCTTGTCGGACAGTTTAAATTTCAAACAATTTGCCTATCCAATTGACATTTGACAACAATGTAAGTGTCAAACAACGTGTCAAAAATCACTACACAAATAGCAAAGTTTAATCGGTAAAACCTTGCTACATGTACACTAGGTTGTACACTTTAGTTTACACTTTGCCACGTGACATTACCCTATTGAAAAGTTTAAATTTCAAATTGTTTTCCCATTCAATTGACACTAGACAACAATGCAAGTCTCAAACAACGTGTCTAAAATCAGTGTACAAATAGCAAAGTTCAATCGGTATGAACATTGCTATATGTACATTATGGTGTACACTTTAGTTTACACATGACATTACCCTATTGGACAGCTAAAATTTCAAACAGTTTTCCCATCCAATTGACACTTGACAACAATGCAAGTGACAAACAATGTGTTAAAAATCGGTTTACAAATAGCAAAGTTCAATCGGTATTGACCTTGCTAAATGTACACTAAAGTGTGCACTTTACCACATGACATTACCCTGTCGAACTGTTTAAATTTCAAACAGTTTTCCTATCCAATTGACATTTGACAACAATGTAAGTGTCAAACAACGTGTCAAAAATCACTATACAAATAGCAAAGTTCAATCGGTAAAAACCTTGCTACATGTACACTATGGTGTATATTTTTAGTTTACATTTTGCCACATGACATTACTCTATTAGGCAGTTTAAATTGTAAATTGTTTTCCCATCCAATTGACACTTGACAACAATGCAAATGTTAAACAACGTGTCAAAAATCAGTGTACAAATAGCAAAGTTCAATCGGTAAAAACATTGCGACATGTACACTATGGTGTACAAATTAGTTTACACTTTGCCACGTGTCATTACCCTGTAAGGCAGTTTAAATATCAAATAGTTTTCCCATCCAATTGACACTTGGCAACAATGCAAGTGTCAAACAACGTGTCTAAAATCAGCGTGCGAATAGCAAAGTTCAATCGGTAAGAACTTTGCGACATGGACATTATAGTGTACACTTTTGTTTACAATTTGCCACGTGAAATTACCCCATTGGACAGTTTTAATTTTAAAATATATTCCCATCCAATCGACACTTGACGACAATGCCAGTGTCAAAGAACTTGTCAAAAATCAGTGCACAAATAACAAAGTTCGATCGGTAGAAAGCTTGATACATGTAAAGCTAGGTGTACACTTTATTTTACACTTTGCCACGTGTCATTACCCTATTGGACAGTTTAAATTCCAAACAATTTACCCATCCAATTGACACTTGACAACAATGTAAGTGTCTAAGAACGTGTCAAAAATCAGTGTACAAATAGCAAAGTTCAATCGGTAAGAACCTTGCTACATGTACACTATGGTGTACACTTTAGTTTACACTTTTCCACTGACATTACTCTATTGGACATTTTAATTTTCAAAAAGTTTTCCTATCCATCTGACACTTAACAACAATGCAAGTGTTAAACAACGTGTCGAAAATCAGTGTACAAATAGCAAAGTTATATCGGTAAGGACCTTGCTATCTATACACTATGGTGTACACTTTAGTTTACGCTTTGCCACGTGACATTACCCTATTGAACAGTTTAAATTTCAAATTATTTTTCCATCCAATTGATACTTGACAACAATGCAAGTATCAAACAACGTGTCAGAAATCAGTGTACAAATAGCAAAGTTCAATCGGTACGGACCTTGCTCTATGTACACTATGGTGTACACTTTAGTTTACACTTTGCCACGTGACATTACCCTATTCGACAGTTTATATTTTAAATAGTTTTCCCATCCAATTGACACTTGACGACAATGCAAGTGTCAAACAATGTGTCAAAAATCAGTGTACAAATAGAAAAGTTCAATCGGTAAGAATCTTGTAAGATGTACACTATGGTCTACACTTTAGTTTACACTTTGCCACATGACATTACCCTACTGGGCTGTTTAAATCTCAAACAGTTTTCCAATCTAATTAGCACTTGACAACAATGAAATTGTCAATCAATGTGTAAAAAATCAGTGTACAAATTACAAAGTTCAATTGGTAAGAACCTTGCTGCAAGTACACTGTGGTGTACACTTTAGTTTACACTTTACCTCATGACATTGCCCTATTGGACAATATAAATTTCACACAGTTTTTCCATCCAATTAACACTTGACAACAATGTAAGTGTCAAACAACGTGTCAAAAATCAGTGTACAAATAGCAAAGTTCAATCAGTAAGATCCTTGCTATATATACACTATGGTATACAATTTAGTTTACACTTTGCCACGTGACATTACCCTGTTGGACAGTTTAAATTTCTAACAGTTTTCCCATCTAATTGATATTTTACAACAATGAAAGTGTCAAACAACATGTCAAAAATTAGTGTACAAATAGCAAAGTTTAATCGGTATGAACCTTGCTACATGTACACTATGGTATACACACTTTAGTTTACACTTTGCCACATGACATTGCCTTGTCAGAGAGTTTAAATTTCAAACAATTTTCCTATCCAATTGACATTTGACAACAATGTATGTGTCAAACAACGTGTCAAAAATCACTATACTAATATTAAAGTTTAATCGATAAAAACCTTGCTACATGTACCCTACGATTTACACTTTAGTTTACACTTTGCCACGTGGCATTACCCAGTTGGAAAGTTTAAATTTCAAATTGTTTTCCCATTCAATTGACACTTGACAACAATGCAAGTCTCAAACAATGTGTCTAAAATCAGTGTACAAATAGCAAAGTTCAATCGTTAAGAACCTCGCTACATGTACTCTATGGTGTACACTTCAGTTTACAGTTTCCAACGTGAGATTACCCTATTGGACAGTTTAAATATCAAACAATTTTTCCATCCAATTGACACTTGAAAATAATGCAAGTGTCAAACAACGTGTTAAAAATCAGTATGCAAATAGTAAAGTTCAATTGGTAAGATCCTTGCTACTTGTACATTATGGTGTATACTTTAGTTTACGCCTAGCCACGTGACGTTACCCTGTTCGACACTTTTAATTTCAAATAGTTTTCCCATCCAATTGACACTTGACAACAGTGTAAGTGTCAAACAACGTGTCAAAAATTAGTGTGCAAATAGCAAGGTTCAATCGGTAAGGACCTTGCTACACGTACACTACGGTGTAAACTTTAGTTTACGCCTAGCCACGTGACGTTATCCTGTTGGATAGTTTAAATTTCAAAAAGTTTTCCCATCCAATTGAAACTTGAAAACAATGTAAGTGCCGTACAATGTCTCAAAAATCAGTGTACAAATAGCAAAGTTCGATCGGTAAGAATCTTTCTACATGTACACTATGGTGTACACTTTAGTTTACACTTTGCCACGTGACATTACCCTGTTGGACAGTTTAAATTTCAAATAGTTTTTCCATCCAATTGACACTTGACAACAATGCAAGTGTCAAACAACGTATCAAAAATCAGTGTACAAATAGCAAAGTTCAATCGGTAAGAACCTTGCTACATGTACACTATGGAGTACACGTTAGTTTACACTTTTCCACGTGACATAACCCTGTTGGACAGTTTAAATTTTAAATAGTTTTCTCATCCAATTGACACTTGACAACAATTCAAGTGTCAAACAACATGTCAAAAATAAGTGTTCAAATAGCAAAGTTCAATCGTATGAACCTTGCTACATGTACACTTTAGGTGACACTTTACCACGTCACATTACCCTGTTGGACAATTTAAATTACCAACCGCTTTCCCATCCAATTAACACTTGACAACAATGCAAATGTCAAACAACGTGTCATAAATCAGTGTACAAATAGCAATGTTCAATTGGTAAGAACCTTGCGGCATGTACACTTTACTTTATACTTTGCCACGTGTAATTACCCTGTTAAACAGTTTAAATTTCATATAGTTTTCCCATCCAATTGACACTTGAAAACAATGCAAGTGTCAAACAACGTGTCTAAATTCGGCATACGAATAGCAAAGTTCAATCGGTAAAAACCTTGCTATATATATACTATGGTGTACACTTTAGTTTACACTTTCCCACGTGACATTACCTTGTTGGAAAGTTTAAATTTCAAACTGTGTTCCCATTCAATTGACACTTGGCAACAATGCAAGTGTCAAAAAACGTGTCTAAAATCAGTGTACAAATAGCAAAGTTCAATCATTATGAACCTTGTTACATGTACATTATGGTGTACACTTTAGTTTACACGTGACATTACTCTGTTGGACAGTTAAAATTTCAAACAATTTTCCCATCCAATTGACACTTGACAACAATGCAAGTGTCAAACAACGTGTTAAAAATTGGTGTACAAATAGCAAAGTTTAATCAGTAATAACCTTGCTAAATGTACACTATAGCGTACACTTTGCCACATGACATTACCCTGTCGAACTGTTTAAATTTCAAACAGTTTTCCCATCCAATTGACATTTGACAAC
>NW_019255638.1:640-1153 GCF_002742605.1 Olea europaea var. sylvestris | reverse complement strand
CAGTCGCGAAAAATGACAAAATTACACCCGGCGCGATTTTTATTCCCGATAAACCTGTCAAATTTGAGTCCATTCCGACACAGCCGAGAAAAATGACGAAATTGCCGCCGGCGCGACTTTTATTTCAGATCAAACTGCCTAATTTCAGCCAATTCTGACACAGTCGAGAAAAATGGCAAAATTGCCCCCGTCGCGATTTTCGTTTCCGATCAACCAGTCAAATTTTAGCCATTTCCGACACAGTCGCGGAAAATGACAAAATTACACCCGGTGCAATTTTTGTTCCCGATCAACCTGTCAAATTTGAGCCCATTCCGACACAGTCGAGAAAAATGACGAAATTTTCCACGGCGCGATTTTTGTTTCCGATCAACCTGTCAAATTTTAGCCAATTCCGACCCAGTCTTGAAAAATGACTAAATTACCCCGCGCGATTTTTGTTTCCGATCAACCTGTCAAATTTGAGCCCATTCCGACACAGTCGAGAAAAATGACGAAATTGCCCCCGGCGCG
>NW_019255638.1:0-428 GCF_002742605.1 Olea europaea var. sylvestris | reverse complement strand
AACCTGTCAAATTTGAGCCAATTCCGACACAGTCGAGAAAAATGACGAAACTGCCCCTGGCGCGATTTTTATTTCAGCTCAAACTGCCAAATTTCAGCCAATTCCGACACAGTCGAGAAAAATGACGAAATTGTCCCCGGCACGGTTTCTGATCAACAAGTCAAATTTCAGCCAATTCCGACACTGCCGCGAAAAATGACGAAATTACACCCGGCGTGGTTTTTGTTCCCGATAAACCTGTCAAATTTCAACCAAGTTCGACACCGTCGAGAAAAATGATGAAATTGCCCCCGGCGCGATTTTTGTTTCCGATCAACCAGTCAAATTTTTGCCAATTCCGACACTGTCGCGGAAAATGACGAAATTACACCCGGTGCTATTTTCGTTCCCGATCAACCTGTTAAATTTGAGCCCATTCCGACACAGTC
>NW_019255637.1:0-1153 GCF_002742605.1 Olea europaea var. sylvestris | reverse complement strand
AATGGGCTCAAATTTTACAGGTCTATCGTGAACAAAAATCGCGCCGGGGGCAATTTCGTCTTTTTTCTCGACTGTGTCGGAATGGGCTCAAATTTGACCGGTTTACCGGGAGCAAAAATTGCGACGGGTATAATTTCGTCATTTTTCGCGACTGTGTCGGAACTGGCTAAAATTTGACTTGTTAATAAGAAACAAAAACCGCGCCGGGGGTAATTTCGTCATTTTTTCGACTGTGTCGGAATTTGATAAAATTTGGCAGTTTGATCTGAAATAAAAATTGCGCCGGGGGTAATTTCGTCATATTTCTCGACTGTGTCGGAATGGGCTCAAATTTGACAGGTTGATCGTAAACAAAAATCGCGCCGGGGGCAATTTCGTCATTTTTCTCGACTGTGTCGGAATAGGCTGAAATTTGGCAGTTTGATCGGAAATAAAAATCGCGCCGGCGACAATTATGTCATTTTTCTCGACTGTGTCGGAATTGGCCGAAATTTGGCAGTTTGATCTGAAATAAAAGTCGCGCCAGGGGCAATTTCGTCATTTTTCTCGACTGTGTCCGAATTGGCTCAAATTTGACAAGTTGATCGGACACAAAAATCGCGACGGGGCAATTTCGTCATTTTTCTCGACTGTGTCGGAATGGGCTTAAATTTGACGGGTTGATAGGAAAAAAAATCGCGCCGGGGGCAATTTTGTCATTTTTCTCGACTGTGTCGGAATTGGCTGAAATTTGGTAGTTTGATCTGAAATAAAAATCGCGCCGAGGCTAATTTCTTCATTTTTCTCGACTGTGTCGAGATTGGCTGAAATTTGGCTGTTTGATCAGAAATAAAAATCGCGCCGGCGGCAATTTCGTCGTTTTTCTCGACTGTGTCGGAATGGCCTCTAATTTGACAGGTTTATCGGGAACAAGAACCGCGCCGGGTGTAATTTCGTCATTTTTCGCGACTGTGTCGGAATTGGCTAAAATTTGACAGGTTGATCGGATACAAAGATCGCAGCGGGGGCAATTTCGTCATTTTTCTCGACTGTGTCGGAATTGGCTGAAATTTGGCAGTTTGATCTGAAATAAAATCGCGCCAGGAGCAATTTCGTCATTTTTCGCGACTGTGTCGGAATTGGCTAAAATTTGACTTGTTGATCGGAAACAAAA
>NW_019255636.1:0-1153 GCF_002742605.1 Olea europaea var. sylvestris | reverse complement strand
TGAAAAGTGGTTTTCGATTCCATGATAATTTCGGGTTTGTTCGTTTTTGGCGAGATGCTAGTCTAATTCGATTGGAAGGGAGCTAATGAAATGTGCTTTTTGATTTTATGTTAACTTCGGGTTTGTTCGTCCCTGGCAAATTGCAAGTGTAATTCGATTGGAATCGAACCAACGAAAAGTGGTTTTCAATTTCATGATAACTTCGGGTTTGTTCATTTTTGGGAAAATGCAAGTCTAATTAGATTGGAATAGAGCCAATGGAAAGTAGTTTTTGATTTCATGATACTTCGGGTTTGTTCCTTTTTTGCGAAATGCTAGTCTAAGTCGATTGGAATCGAGCCAATGAAAAGTGGTTTTCGATTTCATGTTAACTTCAGGTTTGTTCGTTTTCGGCAAATTGCAAGTCAAATTTGATTGGAATCGAGCATATGAAAAGTGGTTTTCGATTTCATGATAACTTCGGGTTTGTTCGTTTTCGATGAGATGCCAGTCTAATTCGATTGGAAGGGAGCCAAGGAAATGTGCTCTTTGATTTTATGTTAACTTCGGGTTTCATCATCTTTTGCGAATTGCAAGTCTAATTCGATTGGAATCGAGCCAATGAAAAGTGGTTTTCGATTTCATGATGACTTCGGGTTTGTTCGTTTTCGGCGATTTACTAGTCTAATTCGATTGGAATCGAGCCAATGAAAAGTGGTTTTCGATTTCATGATAACTTCGGGTTTATTCTTTTTTGGCGAATTGCTAGTCCAATTCGATTGGAATGGAGCCAACGAATAGTGGTTTTCGATTTCATGATAACTTCGGGTTTGATCGTTTTCAGCTAATTGCTAGTCTAATTCAACTGGAATCGAGCCAATTAAAAGTGGTTTTCGATTTCATGATAACTTCGGGTTTGTCCTTTTTTGGCGAATTGCTAGTCCAATTCTATTGGAATGGAGCCATTGAAAAGTGGTTTTCGATTTCATGATAACTTCGGGTTTGTTCACTTTTGGCGAATTTCAAGTCTAATTCGATTGGAATGGAGCCAATGAAAAGTGGTTTTCGATTTCATGATAACTTCGGGTTTATTCGTCTTTGGAGAATTGCAAGTCTAATTCGATTGGAATCGAGGCAATGAAAAGTGGTTTTCGATTTCATGATAACTTCGGGT
>NW_019255635.1:0-1153 GCF_002742605.1 Olea europaea var. sylvestris | reverse complement strand
TTGCCACGCAGTCGCCCAGAGCTGTGACCCTGCTCTCGTCCAAACATTCGAGTCGCCCAACATCTTGGCAAACATAAGATGTTATGGTTACCCAAAAGTGCAGTTAATAAAGCAGTTATTGGGTAGTCCTACCACGTCCCACGATTCAAGAAATTCAATTGAAAACGGTTGAACGACAAAAAGTTATGGCAGCAGTTAGAGAAGGCAGTTTCATGACAAGTGGGCCACTACAAGGAAAGTGGACAGTTATAGAGCGATCAAGCAGTTTTTAAGCCGTTGATCACGAAGAGATCATTCAGGGAGTATAAAAGGAAGAAAAGACATAGAGCAAAAGACCCCCGAATCAAGCACTCTCAAACAGAGAATATATAACTTTAAATTTTTTAGTTTAGATCTAAACACTTCTTTTACAGTAACTCGTGTGCTTGCACCCCTTGGAGGCATTCTGTTTTTATTTTCCAATTGTAAAATTATCGCCAATAAAAAAACCCATTTTTGGGACTTTGTCTCAAGAGGTTTGTCCCTTACACAATCGTCTGATCCCTTTTTAATTGTTAGCGACTAACCCGCGCGAAACAAAAGCTCTTAACATTCTTATTACAGAACATTTTCTAGTCTATCATGTTTTAAATAGCCTTCCTAACCAGTTCAATTAACTTAAGGTTTCTTACAATGCTCAGCGAGATAAATGAGATTTAAATGATCTTATTGTAGTATGTGTCCAAGAGGAGTATAAGATACGACGTGAGACTGCTGAAACTATGCAATTATCTTTTTAGCCATCACAGAACAAGTGGTTTTCACATAACCATATGTCTAAGTTCCGTAAGGATAATAAGTCACACCAAAATCAGCAAAATAAAAATTTTGGTGGTCCCTAGGAATTATAAAGAAAAATGATCAATGCAAGTTTTTGGAAAAAGAAAAAAGAAAAAAAGGGGGGGTCACTAGCATAAAGATTGTTTTAAATTTAAGACTTGGTTAGAAAAGAAGAAGAGTTCTGCAGGTATCTTCTTGGCCTTAGTTTTTTTTAGTCTTCCTTTATAGATGTGTTTTCGAATTCTTGATGGTAGATTCTGGAGCTAGTATTCATATTATGAATTCTTTGGTGGTTCACAAGAAAATGGGAGTCAAGTAAGAATGAAGTGAGCTT
>NW_019255634.1:0-1153 GCF_002742605.1 Olea europaea var. sylvestris | reverse complement strand
GTCGTCGAGAAGTGCGTACAGCGCCGTAGCAACTTACAACAACTGGAGTGCAAATTCGAGCACAATGCTTCCACTCAAGGATCTCGCTAAGGAGAGGGGGAGTGAGAGAGGAGATTCATTTAGCTTTAGGGGAGAGGGAGAGTGAGAGATCTGACGAGAAAAAGGAAGAATGAAAGAGAGAACGTATTAGATTTAGGGTTTGAAATTGGGTGTGTGATTGTTTTGGTGGTTGTTGAATTTGTAATATAATTATTAATATTAAAATATTAAATTGGCACCTAATGTTTGATTAAAAATAATTTATATGTGATTTTTGAAGTGAGATCTTTGAATACCTGTTCTAGTGTAATTTTCCCAAGATTAAGTATGGTATATTTCAGAATTAAGAAAACAAGTTTCAAAAGGGTAATTGGCGCAAAACGTCCCTACCTATCGAGTTGATTGTAGAAAATATCCATACCTTTCATTTTTTGGCATTTTTGCCCCTATTTCCACATTTCTTTGTGCTGAACATCCTTTTTACCAAATTTTGACGTAAAATGACCAAAATGCCCTCCTATTTAAATAAAACAAAAAAAAATTAAAAGAAAATTGCAACTATGGGCCCAAACTTTTAAAAAGTGCAAATCGATTCAAAAGCCTTATTAAAATTTAAAACATTAAAAATGAAAAAATGACAAAAAAAAAAAAAACAAATTCTCTCTCCTCCCCTCCTCCAACGGTCCACACTCCTCCCTCCGGCTCCTCCACTGAATTGAATCAATACCTAGTAATGTATTAATCCAAATTTAAGACAATTTTCTATTTTCTTTCTCACCATATATCATACAATTAGCGGGGCAGCCATTGTAATAACCCAAGCCAGGAAACAAACTAGTTAATCAAAGTTACCACACTTCCAGCTAGGCCTTTGATTCCGTGAGGAAGAGTCTACCATACACGATATGAGGAAACATGGTCACATAAAGACACTATTTTCTCAGCATTTGATCGCATAATCTGATATATTCAAGCTTCAATGAAACTCACTTTCATTAACTGATATTTTGTTCGAAGATTTGATTAATGGACCCACATTAAACAACAGAAGAACAGAGTTTGAAAACCTTTTGTTTAGCAATAATTTATTCAGGCATTTTTTTAAGTAGAGCAG
>NW_019255633.1:0-1153 GCF_002742605.1 Olea europaea var. sylvestris | reverse complement strand
CAAAATAGTCGATTCCTTCCTTTTGTTGATATCATTTGACTATCAATCTAGCCTTGAAAGTATTAGTGATGAAGCACCAACGGGACAATTAATTGAAAATTAGAATAGATCTATAGAGAGAGGGAATTAAAGAGAAGAATGAGAAAGAAGAAGATTCAACGGAAGGGGGAAAAGAAAATAGGAAGAAAGGAATTCGACATAAGCGACCAAAATATTATTCAATCATCAACCGTCTCAAATACGCAACAAAATAGAAATAAATAGCAAAACAAAAACCCTAAAGAGAAAGGCTTGGACCAAACCCACTGTACAAGCCCAATAACAAAAACATAAATAATGATCCAAATAGAATATAACTAATAGTCCAAATAGAAAATAAATAGTAAATGAGATGTCTGCATCAACTCTCTCGGGGTGGGAGAAAATTCGACCCTGTCGAGTGGATATATCATTATAGGCTATCATCAATCTCCCAACCATAAGTTGAGTGGTTGGGCAAGCTTCTTCCCGGTGTCTGTAAAAATGTGTCAGTGAAGGTCTGAACCTGGTGTCCTCACCAACTCCCCTTGGGTGAACGAGAGGCGATCTGGGCCAATGAAGATCCTGCTAACTTCGATAAAGCTCAAATAAATCTGAATCCAATTGTTGTAGTGTCTCTCTGGAGATCCATGTACAGTCAGAATATGGTCGAGCAACCCAACAAACAAAGAAGTGCTGAACCTCTCCATCATTAGTTAACACAGTTTCTTCATCTAAAATAACATCGATTTTATCTTTGTGTGCTGTGAGAGGTGATAGTGAGGTAGAAGTGGCCAAAGGATCAGGTTCAAGGTCTGAGGGAAATGAAATGACCTTTATAAACTACTAGGTCCTCAACATTGAAAGTAGAGTGGTAACCAAGGTGTGATGGAATGTCAACAACATATACATTTGGACCAATCTGCTTTAAAATCTTAAAAGGACCAGCATTATGAGCTTGCAATTTGGAGGCGGGTCCATGTAGACGCCGCTCTGACCTATTGCGGACCATAACATAATCTCCAACGTGAAACTCAATATGTCGTTTATGCAAATCAGCTTGGAGTTTATATTTTGCATTACTAGCTTCAAGTTGTTTATTGATCTCAATATGCAAATCACGAAGATGTTGTGC
>NW_019255632.1:0-1153 GCF_002742605.1 Olea europaea var. sylvestris | reverse complement strand
TTTTTTTTTGGTGAATTAGAAATAGTTAATAGATAGCATTTCTACTCCTAGAAAATTCATTTTCCTCTATTACATTTTCCTTTTTGTTTTAACACGTAACATTTCACAGGATCCTTGCCGTCCAGGTGTCAAAGATGCGGTGAAACTATGTATGGATGCTGGTGTTAAGGTATTTATCCTAATATCCAAATTTTATATGTATATGGACATTGTGTAGGTGGTTGCTGCAGTAAGATCCATAGCCTTGTTAACAAACTGTTGACGCAGCCAGTTGATTTGAATATGCAGCCCATCATATTTGGTCTTGGTTGCACTTCAATGTCAATTTCTTAAATGCTTGTCTAGTGCTGCTGAAATGATAAAATCGCTTTTAAGGTTTTAGAATATGGGGCCGAAAGTTCATTAAATATTTCTCAAAACTCTACAATTAACTGCAACACCTCTCACCAACATTGTGTAATTGACTTCCACCTCTTTGTTCAATTGACGGAACTGCTCTTGTTGATGTCATTTCACTAAAAGGTCTTCAATTCTGTGGAGGGCAATTTCATCAATTGAACTTCCCGATCAAGGGCGTTAAAGGAAAGGAAAATAAACGGGGAAAATAGTTGTTTGTTGATGTAAGGTGGCCCCCAAGGCTGAATTCTTTATACAGATTTTGAATTTTCGAAGAATCAAGTTTTGCAGATAATCAGATTTTCAGCAATATCAGACAAGATTGCCCAAACATAATCTAAATCTGGTTTCCATGCACATGCATGGAAGTAGTAGTTAGAGAATTTTAAGATGCAGCTAATTTAGTGCATTGTTGTGACGGGTATTGGTGTAAAAGTACAAGAATCAGAAACATACTAGCCTTCATATCATGAATGTTCATTAGAATGATGCATAAGATATTGTGTTATTCTCTCGATTAAAGAAGAAGAAAGAGATGAAATCAATGTTAACCTACATCTGTTAATCAGGTGCGCATGGTAACTGGAGACAATCTTCAAACAGCCAAAGCAATTGCTATGGAATGTGGAATACTTTCTTCAAATGCAGATAACGTTGAGCACAGTATTATAGAAGGGAAAACATTTCGTGAGTTGTCTGACAAAGAGAGAGAGCAAGTTGCAAAAAGGATATCGGTAGGGTGTTGATGAAACGAGAT
>NW_019255631.1:0-1153 GCF_002742605.1 Olea europaea var. sylvestris | reverse complement strand
TTCGTCATTTTTCGCGACGGTGTCGTAGTGGGCTAAAATTTGACAGATTGATCGGAAACAAAAATCGGGCCGGGTGCAATTTCGTCATTTTTCCCGACGATGTCTGAATGGGCAAAAATTTGACAGATTGATCGGAAACAAAAATCGCTCCGAGGGCAATTTCGTCATTTTTCGCAACGTTGTCGGAATGGGGTGACATTTGGCTAGTTAATGGGAAAAAAAATTGCGCCAGGGGCAATTTCCTCATTTTTCGCGACGTTGTGGGAATGGGCTTAGATTTGGCTGGTTGATCAGAAAGAAAAATTGCGGCGGAGGCAATTTCGTCATTTTTCGCGACCGTGTGGGAATGGGCCAAAAAAAGACAGATTGATCGGAAACAAAAATTGCGCCGGGGGCAATTTCCTAATTTTTCGCGACGGTGTCGGAATGGGCTTAGATTTGGCTGGTTGATCAGAAAGAAAAATTGCGGCGGAGGCAATTTCGTCATTTTTCGCGACTGTGTCGGAATGAACTAAAATTTGACAGACTGATCGGAAACAAAATCGCGCCGGGGGCAATTTCGTCATTTTTCGCGACGGTGTCGTAATGGTCTAAAATTGACAGATTGATCGGAAACAAAAATCGCGCCGGGGGCAATTTCATCTTTTTTCACGACAGTGTCTGAATGGACTAAAATTTGACAGATTGATCGAAAACAAAAATCGCGCCGGGGGAAATTCCGTCATTATTCGCGACGGTATTGGAATGGGCTAAAATTTGACAGATTGATCGAAAACAAAATTCCAGCCGAGGAAAATTACGACATTTTTCGCGACGGTGTCGGAATCGGCTAAAATTTGACTGATTGATCGGAAGCAAAAATAGCGCCGGGGGCAATTTCGTCATTTTTCGCAACGGTTTCGGAATTGGCTGAAATTTGGCCGGTTGATCGGAAATAAAAATCGCGCCGGGGGCAATTTCGTCATTTTTCGCGACGGTTTCGGATTGGGCCGAGATTTGGCTGGTTGATTGGAAACAAAAATTGCTGCGGAGGCAATTTCGTCAATTTTCGCGACGGTGTCAGAATGGGCTAAAATTTTACAGACTAATCGGAAACAAAAATCGCGCCGGATACAATTTCGTCATTTTTCGCGACGGTGTCGGAATGGGCTGA
>NW_019255630.1:0-1153 GCF_002742605.1 Olea europaea var. sylvestris | reverse complement strand
GTGAATAGCACTATAGCAGCATCCTCTCTCTCAATTTCAAGAATCCGAAACCATTTTCCAAGATTTCCTCTCACCCCAGATCAGGTATCAAGAGCCCACTCTTTTACTATATACAATAAAACAAGGAATTATGCATAATACACGTATTTATTAGATTTAAGGATGAGAACTCGGTTATATTATGTGGTATTTATGTTTCATACATGTGTATGGATTTGGGCATGTGTAAAAACAGATTGGGATTTCTTTTGGAATGTGGATTCGGATAATGTTTTTGATTTCTTGACTGCACTGGGTAACTTTTAATCTAGTCTCCGTCTTCTTTTAATGATTAATATGCATTTATCAATTTGATCGACTCTTGTGTGCAATTCTTGAAATAAATAAATAAATAAAACTCATCACATCTCTAAGAGATTTTGAAGGGATTAATTGATAAGCGTAGTTGCTTGTCTAATGAATTTACCTCTAGCACTGGAACTGGTTCTATGATGTTTTTGAAATTGTACTGTGAAAGCTACGAATTAGTATAGAGTGGAAAATTGGAGGTGAATTAGAAGTTTGTAACACCTTAATCTTTTGGTAGTTGAAGGGCAATATTTTGCCAGCATATGGCCAAAGGAATGGGAAAGAGAAAATAAGTACGATCGAACTCATTCTACAACGACCCAAATTTTTACCTTTGGAGTCATTATACATGTACCGTAAAATAATACTTTCATAAATAATGGAAAAAACAAAATATTTTCTGAACATGAAAGGATTAAAACAAAATTT
Organism: Olea europaea var. sylvestris; assembly: GCF_002742605.1. Classification (NCBI taxonomy): domain Eukaryota; kingdom Viridiplantae; phylum Streptophyta; class Magnoliopsida; order Lamiales; family Oleaceae; genus Olea; species Olea europaea. Next base: position 376 of record NW_019255630.1, on the reverse strand, counting down.
AAAGAAAATACAATAAACATCATTAAAATCTTTAACTACTTAAATCATTCTTCGTTTTTAACCACGCAAGCACAATCCACCTCCGGTCCTCTCGAACCCGCTTCTTTTAATTACCTATAAAATATTTAACATATACATGTGACACATAAATCTCAGTAAATGAGTAATAACGAATTTGTATCTCATATTTAATTTGACATGTATTCGCTAAGTTAAGAACTTGGAAGCATACAGTTCGTTTCTAGTTCTATAGTGAAAGAGAGCCTATGATGAATCGACACGAACAAACTTCAACACTCTATTTAAAAAAAATAAAAAAATACCGATATGACACATCGTTGACACATTAATTAAATTCTTTATTAATATAGTAAAA
>NW_019255629.1:0-1153 GCF_002742605.1 Olea europaea var. sylvestris | reverse complement strand
CCAGCAAAATTCATAAGAAAAATATTATGTTAAAGGCCACTGCCAAACATAAAGGTAGATGACATTAACACCAGAAAATAAGGACAGCTGTCCATATATATATTTCAGAGACACAGAGAACTGAATGAAATGAAAATGGTGTGAAGAAAGTACCTGGTGGCCAAAACAAATGCCTAGAACCTTCTTCTTCATTGCATCCAATTTCTTCAGCAAAGCTACGAGTTTGGAGATCCATAAATCGTTTCCATGGGCGTCACTGCAACTACCGGTGATCACGAATCCATCGTACTCTCCGATCTCGTTATCTTCCGGAAATTCTTCCTTCGCAACCTTATACACGTCCCATGTTTCACCTTCTTCTCCCAGCATTCGCACGAAAATCCCAAAATAACCTCCGTAAAGTTTCTTCACGTAATCTGAATCATCTGCACAATGAAGAACAGCAAACTTTTTGCTACCCATTCTCTCTCTATATCTATATGTGCGTTTGTATATTCCTAGAGGGAAAGGGAGAGGAGCTGTTCTTCTTTGAGATGTTCTTTGGGCTTGAGAGATGGAATATTTATAAAGCAAACTGACGGAGGTTATGGAATGTTGTTTTTTATTACGAATTTGCCACTTTGACAAAATAGAAAAAAATATATATTTTAAATTAGTTCTCATATTCCCTTTCTGTAGTTTTTCCATTTATGTTTAAATATATTTGAATTTTTTCTATTGTACGATCAAAGAATCTTTTGACTGCAAATCTGCAATACTAAGTCCTTCTTAGGGTTTTTATTTTCAATTAAGCTACCATCCATCTAGAATTATTCATTTTTAACTATACATTCATAAAAAAAATCACTTTTTCAAAAAATCTTAATCGAACAAGGGCTAACACTTAAACTGCTAGCGTACCATGATAAATATAGAAACAAAAATCGTTGCAAATTCGGCTAAAATAGTTATGGTATTTCCAGTGGTAAATTTGTCTCCAAATTTGGTAAATATCTTCAAATTTTAATCTAAAATGTTCAATTGAAGTTTCTTTAATATAATTCTTCGACTTACTTTAGAATCACAAAATACTTTCATCGAATTTGACTTACAATAGTTAATAATGTGATTATTGGAACATTGGAAGCTCATAAAGGTGATTAAAAAATGTGTC
>NW_019255628.1:42961-65357 GCF_002742605.1 Olea europaea var. sylvestris | reverse complement strand
TCGATTGGAATCGAGCTAATGAAAAGTGGTTTGGATTTCATGATAACTACGGGATTGTTCGTTTTTGTCGAATTGCTAGTCTAATTTGATTGGAATCGAGCCAATTTAAAGTGGCTTTCGATTTCATGATAACTTCGGGGTTGTTTATTTTTGGAGAAATGCTAGTCTAATTCGATTGGAATCGAGCCAATGAAAAGTGGTTTTAGATTTCATGATAACTTCGGGTTTGATCATTTTTGGCGGATTACTAGTCTAATTTGATAGGAATCGAGCCAATGAAAAGTGGTTTGGATTTCATGATAACTTCGGGTCTGTTCATTTTTGGCGAATTACTAGTCTAATTAGATTTGAATCGAGCCAATTTAAAGTGGCTTTCGATTTCATGATAACTTTCGATTTGTTCGATTTTGGAGAAATGCTAGTCTAATTCGATTCGAATCGAGCCAATGAAAATTAGTTTTTGATTTCATGATAACTTCAGACTTTATCGTTTTTGAAAATTGCTAGTCTAATTCGATTGGAACCGAGCCAATGAAAAGTGGTTTTTGATTTCATGATAAGTTCGAGTTTGATCATTTTCAACGAATTGCCAATCTAATTAGATTGGAATCGAGCTATTGAAATGTGGCTTTCGATTTCATGATAATTTTGGGTTTGTTCGTTTTTGAAAAATTGCTAGTCTAATTCGATTGGAACCGAGCCAATGAAAAGTGGTTTTTGATTTCATGATAAGTTCGAGTTTGATCATTTTCAACGAATTGCCAATCTAATTAGATTGGAATCGAGCTATTGAAATGTGGCTTTCGATTTCATGATAACATCGGGTTTGCTCGTCTTTGACAATTGCTAGTCTAATTCGATTGGAATCGAGCCAATGAAAAGTGGCTTACGATTTCATGATAACTTTGAGTTTGTTCGTTTTTGGAGAAATGCTAGTCTAATTCGATTGGAGTCCAGCCAACGAAAATTGGTTCTAGATTTCATGATGACATCGGTTTGTTCGTCTTGGGAAATTGCTAGTCGAATTCGATTGGAATCGAGCCAATGAAAAGTGGTATTTGATTTCATTATAACTTCAGCTTTGTTCGTTTTTGGCAAAATACTGGTCTAACTCGATTGGAATCGAGCCAATGAAAAGTTGTTTTTGATTTCTTGATAACTTCGACTATGATCATTTTTGGCAAATTGCTAGTCTAATTCGATTGGAATTGAGTCAATAAAAAATGGTTTTGATTTCATGATAACTTTGGGTTTGTTCATTTTTGGCGAATTGCTAGTCTAATTCGATTACAAATCGAGCCAATGAAATGTGGTTTTCGATTTCCTGATAACATTGACTTTGATCGTCTTTGGGAAATTGCTAGTCTAATTCGATTGGAATCGAGCCAATGGAAAGTGGTTTTTGATTTCATGATAACATCCGGTTTGTTCGTTTTTGGCAAATTGCTAGTCTAATTCGATTCGAATCGAGCCAATGAAATGCGATTTTTGATTTCATGATAACTTCGGTTTTGATCATTTTCGGCGAATTACTAGTCTAATTCGATTGGAATCGAGCAAATGAAAAGTGGTTTTGATTTCATGATAACTTCGGCTTTGTTTATTTTTGGCGAATTGCTAGTCTAATTCGATTGGAATCGAGCAAATGAAAAGTGGTTTTGATTTCATGATAACTTCGGCTTTGTTTATTTTTGGCGAATTGCTAGTCTAATTCGATTGGAATCGAGCAAATGAAAAGTGGTTTTGATTTCATGATAACTTCGGCTTTGTTTATTTTTGGCGAATTGCTAGTCTAATTCGATTGGAATCGAGCAAATGAAAAGTGGTTTTGATTTCATGATAACTTCGGCTTTGTTTATTTTTGGCGAATTGCTAGTCTAATTCGATTGGAATCGAGCAAATGAAAAGTGGTTTTGATTTCATGATAACTTCGGCTTTGTTTATTTTTGGCGAATTGCTAGTCTAATTCGATTGGAATCGAGCAAATGAAAAGTGGTTTTGATTTCATGATAACTTCGGCTTTGTTTATTTTTGGCGAATTGCTAGTCTAATTCGATTGGAATCGAGCAAATGAAAAGTGGTTTTGATTTCATGATAACTTCGGCTTTGTTTATTTTTGGCGAATTGCTAGTCTAATTCGATTGGAATCGAGCAAATGAAAAGTGGTTTTGATTTCATGATAACTTCGGCTTTGTTTATTTTTGGCGAATTGCTAGTCTAATTCGATTGGAATCGAGCAAATGAAAAGTGGTTTTGATTTCATGATAACTTCGGCTTTGTTTATTTTTGGCGAATTGCTAGTCTAATTCGATTGGAATCGAGCAAATGAAAAGTGGTTTTGATTTCATGATAACTTCGGCTTTGTTTATTTTTGGCGAATTGCTAGTCTAATTCGATTGGAATCGAGCAAATGAAAAGTGGTTTTGATTTCATGATAACTTCGGCTTTGTTTATTTTTGGCGAATTGCTAGTCTAATTCGATTGGAATCGAGCAAATGAAAAGTGGTTTTGATTTCATGATAACTTCGGCTTTGTTTATTTTTGGCGAATTGCTAGTCTAATTCGATTGGAATCGAGCAAATGAAAAGTGGTTTTGATTTCATGATAACTTCGGCTTTGTTTATTTTTGGCGAATTGCTAGTCTAATTCGATTGGAATCGAGCAAATGAAAAGTGGTTTTGATTTCATGATAACTTCGGCTTTGTTTATTTTTGGCGAATTGCTAGTCTAATTCGATTGGAATCGAGCAAATGAAAAGTGGTTTTGATTTCATGATAACTTCGGCTTTGTTTATTTTTGGCGAATTGCTAGTCTAATTCGATTGGAATCGAGCAAATGAAAAGTGGTTTTGATTTCATGATAACTTCGGCTTTGTTTATTTTTGGCGAATTGCTAGTCTAATTCGATTGGAATCGAGCAAATGAAAAGTGGTTTTGATTTCATGATAACTTCGGCTTTGTTTATTTTTGGCGAATTGCTAGTCTAATTCGATTACAAATCGAGCCAATGAAATGTGGTTTTCGATTTCCTGATAACATTGACTTTGATCGTCTTTGGGAAATTGCTAGTCTAATTCGATTCGAATCGAGCCAATGAAATGCGATTTTTGATTTCATGATAACTTCGGTTTTGATCATTTTCGGCGAATTACTAGTCTAATTCGATTGGAATCGAGCCACTGAAAAGTGGTTTTTGATTTCATGATAACTACGGGTTTGTTCATTTTTGGAGAAATGCTAGTCTAATTTGATCGAAATCTAGCCAATGAAAAGTGGTTTTTGATTTCATGATAAGTTCGGGTTTGTTCATTTTTTGCGAAATGCAAGTCTTATTCGATTGGAATCGAGCCACTAAAAAGTAGTTTTTGATTTCATGATAACTTCGGACTTTATCGTTTTTGAAAATTGCTAGTCTAATTCGATTGGGTTTGTTCATTTTTGACAAATTACTAGTCTAATTCGATTGGAATCGAGCCACTGAAAAGTGGTTTTTGATTTCATGATAAGTTCGGGTTTGTTCATTTTTTGCGAAATGCTAGTCTAATTCGATTGGAATCGAGCCACTGAAAAGTGGTTTTTGATTTCATGATAAGTTCGGGTTTGTTCATTTTTTGCGAAATGCTAGTCTAATTCGATTGGAATCGAGCCACTGAAAAGTGGTTTTTGATTTCATGATAAGTTCGGGTTTGTTCATTTTTTGCGAAATGCTAGTCTAATTCGATTGGAATCGAGCCACTGAAAAGTGGTTTTTGATTTCATGATAAGTTCGGGTTTGTTCATTTTTTGCGAAATGCTAGTCTAATTCGATTGGAATCGAGCCAATGAAAAGTGGTTTTAGATTTCATGATAACTTCGGGTGTGATCATTTTTGGCGAATTACTAGTCTAATTAGATTGGAATCGAGCCAGTTTAAAGTGGCTTTCGATTTCATGATAACTTTGGGTTTGTTCGTTTTTGGAGAAATGCTAGTCTAATTCGATGGAATCGAGCCAATGAAAATTAGTTTTCCATTTCATGATAACATCGAGTTTGCTCGTCTTTGACAAATTGCTAGTCTAATTCGATTAGAATCAAGCCAATGAAAAGTGGTTTTGATTTCATGATAACTTCAGGTTTGATCATTTTTGGCGAATTGCTAGTCTAATTAGATTGGAATCAAGCCACTAAAAAGTTTCTTTTGATTTCATGATAACTTCAGGTTTGATCATTTTTGGCGAATTGCTAGTCTAATTAGATTGGAATCAAGCCACTAAAAAGTTTCTTTTGATTTCATGATAACTTCAGGTTTGATCATTTTTGGCGAATTGCTAGTCTAATTAGATTGGAATCAAGCCACTAAAAAGTTTCTTTTGATTTCATGATAACTTCAGGTTTGATCATTTTTGGCGAATTGCTAGTCTAATTAGATTGGAATCAAGCCACTAAAAAGTTTCTTTTGATTTCATGATAACTTCAGGTTTGATCATTTTTGGCGAATTGCTAGTCTAATTAGATTGGAATCAAGCCACTAAAAAGTTTCTTTTGATTTCATGATAACTTCAGGTTTGATCATTTTTGGCGAATTGCTAGTCTAATTAGATTGGAATCAAGCCACTAAAAAGTTTCTTTTGATTTCATGATAACTTCAGGTTTGATCATTTTTGGCGAATTGCTAGTCTAATTAGATTGGAATCAAGCCACTAAAAAGTTTCTTTTGATTTCATGATAACTTCAGGTTTGATCATTTTTGGCGAATTGCTAGTCTAATTAGATTGGAATCAAGCCACTAAAAAGTTTCTTTTGATTTCATGATAACTTCAGGTTTGATCATTTTTGGCGAATTGCTAGTCTAATTAGATTGGAATCAAGCCACTAAAAAGTTTCTTTTGATTTCATGATAACTTCAGGTTTGATCATTTTTGGCGAATTGCTAGTCTAATTAGATTGGAATCAAGCCACTAAAAAGTTTCTTTTGATTTCATGATAACTTCAGGTTTGATCATTTTTGGCGAATTGCTAGTCTAATTAGATTGGAATCAAGCCACTAAAAAGTTTCTTTTGATTTCATGATAACTTCAGGTTTGATCATTTTTGGCGAATTGCTAGTCTAATTAGATTGGAATCAAGCCACTAAAAAGTTTCTTTTGATTTCATGATAACTTCAGGTTTGATCATTTTTGGCGAATTGCTAGTCTAATTAGATTGGAATCAAGCCACTAAAAAGTTTCTTTTGATTTCATGATAACTTCAGGTTTGATCATTTTTGGCGAATTGCTAGTCTAATTAGATTGGAATCAAGCCACTAAAAAGTTTCTTTTGATTTCATGATAACTTCAGGTTTGATCATTTTTGGCGAATTGCTAGTCTAATTAGATTGGAATCAAGCCACTAAAAAGTTTCTTTTGATTTCATGGCAACTTCAGGTTTGATCATCTTCAATGAATTGTCAGTCTAATTCGATTGGAATGGAGCTAATGAAAAGTAGTTTGGATTTCATGATAACTTCGAGTTTGTTCATTTTTGGCGAATTTCCTGTCTAATTAGATTGGAATCAAGCCACTAAAAAGTTTCTTTTGATTTCATGATAACTTCAGGTTTGATCATCTTCAATGAATTGTCAGTCTAATTCGATTGGAATGGAGCTAATGAAAAGTAGTTTGGATTTCATGATAACTTCGAGTCTGTTCATTTTTGGCGAATTGCTAGTCTAATTAGATTGGAATCGAGCCAATTTAAGGTGGCTTTCGATTTCATGATAACTTTCGATTTGTTCGATTTTGGAGAAATGCTAGTCTAATTCGATTCGAATCGAGCCAATGAAAAGTAGTTTTTGATTTCATGATAACTTCGAGTTTGTTCATTTTTGGCGAATTGCTAGTTTAATTAGATTGGAATCGAGCCAATTTAAAGTGGCTTTCGATTTCATGATAACTTTCGATTTGTTCGATTTTGGAGAAATGCTAGTCTAATTCGATTGGAACCGAGCCAATGAAAAGTGGTTTTGATTTCATGATAACTTCAGGTTTGATCATCTTCAATGAATTGTCAGTCTAATTCGATTGGAATGGAGCTAATGAAAAGTAGTTTGGATTTCATGATAACTTCGAGTTTGTTCATTTTTGGCGAATTGCTAGTTTAATTAGATTGGAATCGAGCCAATTTAAAGTGGCTTTCGATTTCATGATAACTTTCGATTTGTTCGATTTTGGAGAAATGCTAGTCTAATTCGATTGGAACCGAGCCAATGAAAAGTGGTTTTGATTTCATGATAACTTCAGGTTTGATCATCTTCAATGAATTGTCAGTCTAATTCGATTGGAATGGAGCTAATGAAAAGTAGTTTGGATTTCATGATAACTTCGAGTTTGTTCATTTTTGGCGAATTGCTAGTTTAATTAGATTGGAATCGAGCCAATTTAAAGTGGCTTTCGATTTCATGATAACTTTCGATTTGTTCGATTTTGGAGAAATGCTAGTCTAATTCGATTGGAACCGAGCCAATGAAAAGTGGTTTTGATTTCATGATAACTTCAGGTTTGATCATCTTCAATGAATTGTCAGTCTAATTCGATTGGAATGGAGCTAATGAAAAGTAGTTTGGATTTCATGATAACTTCGAGTTTGTTCATTTTTGGCGAATTGCTAGTTTAATTAGATTGGAATCGAGCCAATTTAAAGTGGCTTTCGATTTCATGATAACTTTCGATTTGTTCGATTTTGGAGAAATGCTAGTCTAATTCGATTCGAATCGAGCCAATGAAAAGTAGTTTTTGATTTCATGATAACTTCAGACTTTATCGTTTTTGAAAATTGCTAGTCTAATTCGATTGGAACCAAGCCAATGAAAAGTGATTTTTGATTTCATGATAAGTTCGAGTTTGATTATTTTTGACGAATTGCCAATCTAATTAGATTGGAATCGAGCCATTGAAAAGTGGCTTTCAATTTCATGATAACTTCGGGTTTGTTCATTTTTGGAGAAATGCTAGTCCAATTCGATTGGAATCGAGCCAATGAAAAGTGGTTTTAGATTTCATGATAACTTCGGGTTTGATCATTTTTGGCAAATTACTAGTCTAATTAGATTACAATCGAGCCAATGAAAAGTGGTTTTTGATTTCATGATAACTTCAGGTTTGATCGTTTTTGATGAATTGTTAGTCTAATTCGATTGGAATTGAGCTAATGAAAAGCGGTTTGGATTTCATGACAACTTCGGGTTTGTTCATTTTTGGCGAATTGCTAGTCTAATTAGATTGGAATCGAGCCAATTTAAAGTGGCTTTCGATTTCATGATAACTACCGATTTGCTCGATTCTGGAGAAATGCTAGTCTAATTCGATTGGAATCGAGCCAATGAAAAGTAGTTTTTGATTTCATGTTAACTTCAGACTTTATCGTTTTTGAAAATTTCTAGTCTAATTCGATTGGAATCGAGCCAATGAAAAGTGGTTTTAGATTTCATGATAACTTCGGGTTTGATCATTTTTAGCGAATTACTAGGCTAATTAGATTGGAATCGAGCCAATGAAATGTAGTTTTGAATTTCATGATAACTTCAGGTTTGATCGTTTTCGATGAATTGTTAGTCTAATTCGATTGGAATCGAGCTAATGAAAAGTGGTTTGGATTTCATGATAACTACGGGATTGTTCATTTTTGGCGAATTGCTAGTCTAATTAGATTAGAATCGAGCCAATTTAAAGTGGCTTTCGATTTCATGATAACTTCGGGTTTTTCGTTTTTGGGGAAATGCTAGTCTAATTCGATTGGAATCGAGCCAATGAAAATTGGTTTTTGATTTCATGATAACTTCGGGTTTCATAATTTTTGGCGAATTACTAGTCTAATTAGATTGGAATCGAGCCAATGAAAAGTGGTTTTTGATTTCATGATAACTTCAGGTTTAATCGTTTTCGATGAATTGTTAGTCTAATTCGATTGGAATCGAGCAAATGAAATGTGGTTTGGATTTCATGATAACTTCGGGTCTGTTCATTTTTGGCGAATTGCTAGTCTAATTAGATTTGAATCGAGCCAATTTAAAGTGGCTTTCGATTTCATGATAACTTTCAATTTGTTCGATTTTGGAGAAATGCTAGTCTAATTCGATTCGAATCGAGCCAATGAAAAGTAGTTTTTGATTTCATGATAACTTCAGACTTTATCGTTTTTGAAAATTGCTAGTCTAATTCGATTGGAACCGAGCCAATGAAAAGTTGTTTTTGATTTCATGATAAGTTCGATTTTGATCATTTTCGACGAATTGCCAATCTAATTAGATTGGAATCGAGCCATTGAAAAGTGGCTTTCGATTTCATGATAACTTCGGGTCTGTTCGTTTTTGGAGAAATGCTAGTCTAATTCGATTGGAATCGAGCCAATGAAAAGTGGTTTTAGATTTCATGATAACATCGAGTTTGCTCGTCTTTGACAAATTGCTAGTCTAATTCGATTAGAATCGAGCCAATGACAAGTGGCTTTCGATTTCATGATAACTTTGAGTTTGTTCGTTTTTGGAGAAATGCTAATCTAATTCGATTGGAATCAGGCCAATGAAAATTGGTTCTTGCTTTCATGATGACATCGGGTTTGTTCGTCTTCAGCAAATTGCTAGTCTAATTCGATTGGAATAGAGCCAATGAAAAGTGGTATTTGATTTCATGATAACTTCAGCTTTGTTCGTTTTTGGCAAAATACTAGTCTAACTCGATTGGAATCGAGCCAATGAAACGTTGTTTTTGATTTCATGATAACTTCGGGTTTGATCATTTTTAGCAAATTGCTAGTCTAATTCGATTGGAATCGAGCCAATAAAAAATGGTTTTGATTTCATGATAATTTCAGGTTTGTTCGTTTTTGGCGAATTGCTAGTCTAATTCGATTACAAATCGAGCCAATGAAATGTGGTTTTCGATTTCATGATAACATCGACTTTGATCGTCTTTGGGAAATTGTTAGTCTAATTCGATTGGAATCGAGCCAATGAAAAGTGGTTTTTGGCAAATTGCTAGTCTAATTCGATTCGAATCGAGCCAATGAAATGTGGTTTTTGATTTCATGATAACTTCGGTTTTGATCATTTTCGGCGAATTACTAGTCTAATTCGATTGGAATCGAGCCAATGAAAAGTGGTTATGATTTCATGATAACTTTGGGTTTGTTTATTTTTGGTGAATTGCTAGTCTAATTGATTAGAATTGAGGCAATGAAAAAATGGCTTTCGATTTAATGATAACATCGGGTTTATTCCGTTTTTGGGAAATTACTAGTCTAATTCGATTGGAATCGAGCCAATGAAAAGTCGTTTTCGATTTCAAGATAACATCAGTTTTATTCGTCTTTGGCAAATTGGTTGTCTAATTCGATTGGAATAGAGGCAATGAAAAGTGGTTCTTGATTTCGTGATAACATCGGTTCTGTTCGTCTTTGGCAAATTCCTAGTCTAATTCGATTGGAATCGAGCCAATGAAAAGTAGTTTTTGATTTCATGATAACTTCAGGTTTGATCATTTTTGATGAATTGTTAGTCTAATTCGATTGGAATCGAGCCAATGAAAAGTAGTTTTTGATTTCATGATAACTTCAGGTTTGATCATTTTTGATGAATTGTTAGTCTAATTCGATTGGAATCGAGCCAATGAAAAGTAGTTTTTGATTTCATGATAACTTCAGGTTTGATCATTTTTGATGAATTGTTAGTCTAATTCGATTGGAATCGAGCCAATGGCGAATTGCTAGTCTAATTAGATTGGAATCGAGCCAATTTAAAGTGGCTTTCGATTTCATGATAACTTTGGGTTTGTTTATTTTTGGTGAATTGCTAGTCTAATTGATTAGAATTGAGGCAATGAAAAAATGGCTTTCGATTTAATGATAACATCGGGTTTATTCCGTTTTTGGGAAATTACTAGTCTAATTCGATTGGAATCGAGCCACTGAAAAGTGGTTTTTGATTTCATGATAACTACGGGTTTGTTCATTTTTGAAGAAATGCTAGTCTAATTCGATCGGAATCTAGCCAACGAAAAGTGGTTTTTGATTTCATGGTAAGTTCTGGTTTGTTCATTTTTTTTGCAAATGCTAGTCTAATTCGATTGGAATCGAGCCACTAAAAAGTAGTTTTTGATTTCATGATAACTTCGGACTTTATCGTTTTTGAAAATTGCTAGTCTAATTCGATTGGAAGCGAGCCAATGAAAAGTGGTTTTTGATTTCTTGATAATTTCTGGTTTGATCATTTTTGACGAATTGCCAATCTAATTAGATTGGAATCGAGCCATTGAAAAGTGGCTTTCGACTTCATGATAACTTCGGGCTTGTTCGTTTTTGGAGAAATGCTAGTCTAATTCGATTGGAATCGAGCCAATGAAAAGTGGTTTTAGATTTCATGATAACTTCGGGTGTGATCATTTTTGGCGAATTACTAGTCTAATTAGATTGGAATCGAGCCAATGAAAAGTGGTTTTTGATTTCGTGATAACTTCAGGTTTGATCGTTTTCGATGAATTGTTAGTCTATTTCGATTGGAATCGAGCTAATGAAAAGTGGTTTGGATTTCTTGCTAACTTCGGGTTTGTTCGTTTTTGGCGAATTGCTAGTCTAATTAGATTGGAATCGAGCCAGTTTAAAGTGGCTTTCGATTTCATGATAACTTTGGGTTTGTTCATTTTTGGAGAAATGCTAGTCTAATTCGATGGAATCGAGCCAATGAAAATTGGTTTTCTATTTCATGATAACATCGAGTTTGCTCGTCTTTGACAAATTGCTAGTCTAATTCGATTAGAATCAAGCCAATGAAAAGTGGTTTTTGATTTCATGATAACTTCAGGTTTGTTCGTTTTTAGCAAAATACTAGTCTAACTCGATTGGAATCGAGCCAATGAAAAGGTTTTTTTGAATTCATGATAACTTCGTGTTTGATCGTTTTCGGTAAATTTCTAGTCTAATTCGATTGGAATCGAGCCAATAAAAAGTTGTTTTGATTTCATGATAACTTAGGGTTAGTTCGTTTTAGGCGAAATAATGTTCTAATTCGATTAGAATCGAGCCAACGAAAAGTTGTTTTTGATGTCATGATAACTTTGGGTTTGATCATTTTCGGCAAATTGCTAGCCTAATTTGATTGGATTCGAGCCAATGAAAAGTGGTTTTGATTTCATGATAACTTCGAGTTTGTTCATTTTTGGCGAATTTCCTGTCTAATTAGATTGGAATCAAGCCACTAAAAAGTTTCTTTGGATTTCGTGATAACTTTGGGTTTGTTCATTTTTGGAGAAATGCTAGTCTAATTCGATTGGAATCGAGCCAATGAAAAGTGGTTTTTGATTTCATGATAAGTTCGGGGTTGTTCATTTTTGGCGAAATGCTAGTCTAATTCGATTGGAATCGAACCAATGAAAAGTGATTTTTGATTTCATGATAAGTTCGGGTTTGTTTATTTTTGGCGAAATGCTAGTCTAATTCGATTCGAATCGAGCCAATGAAAAGTAGTTTTTGATTTCATGATAACTTCGGACTTTATCGTTTTTGGAAATTGCTAGTCTAATTCGATTGGAACCGAGCCATTGAAAAGTGATTTTTCATTTCATGATAGCTTCGGGTTTGATCATTTTTGACGAATTACCAATATAATTAGATTGGAATTGAGCCATTGAAAAGTGGCTTTCGATTTCATGATAACTTCGGGGTTGTTCGTTTTTGGAGAAATGCTAGTCTAATTCGATTGGAATCGAGCCAATGAAAAGTGGTTTTAGATTTCATGATAACTTCGGGTTTGATCATTTTTGGCGAATTACTAGTCTAATTAGATTGCAATCGAGCCAATGAAAAGTTGTTTTTGATTTCATGATAACTTCGGGTTTAATCATTTTCGACGAATTGTCAGTCTAATTCGATTGGAATCGAGCCAATGAAAAGTGGTTTTTGATTTCATGATAACTTCGGGCTTGTTCGTTTTCGGCTAATTGCTAGTCTAATTCTATTGGAACCGAGCCAATGAAAAGTGGTTTTAGATTTCATGATAACTTCGGGTTTGATCATTTTTGGCGAATTGCTAGTCTAATTAGATTGGAATCAAGCCATTTAAAAGTGGCTTTCGATTTCATGATAACTTCGGGTTTGTTCGTTCTTGGAGAAATGCTAGTCTAATTCGATTGGAATTGAGCCAATGAAAAGTGATTTAGATTTCATGATAACTTCAGGTTTGATCATTTTTGGCGAATTACTAGTCTAATTAGATTGGAATCGAGCCAATTAAAAAAGGTTTTGATTTTACGATTACTTTGAGTTTTTAACTTTTTGGCGAATTGCTAGTCTAATGCGATTAGAATCAAGCCAATGAAAAGTTGTTTTCAATTTCATGATAACATCGGGTTTGTTCGTCTTTGGCAAATTTCTAGTCTAATCCGATTGGAATCGAGCCAATGAAAAGTGGTTTTTGATTTCATGATAACATCGGGTTTGTTCATTTTGGGCGAATTGCTAGTCTAATTCGATTGGAATCGAGCCAATGAAAAGCAGTTTTTGATTTCATGATGACTTCGGTTTTGATCATTTTCGACAAATTACTAACCTAATTCGATTGGAATCGAGCCAATGAAAAGTGGTTTTGATTTCATGACAACTTTGAGTTTGTTTGTTTTCGACGAATTGCTAGTCCAATTCGATTGGAATCGAGCCAATGAAAAGTGGTTTTTGATTACATGATAAGTTCGGGTTTGTTCCTTTTTGGAGAAATACTAGCCTAATTCGATTGGAATCGAGCCAATGAAAAGTGGTTTTTGATTACATGATAAGTTTGGGATTGTTCTTTTTGGTGAATTACTAGTCTAATTCGATTGGAATCGAGCCAATGAAAAGTGGTTTTTGATTTCATGAAAACTTCGGGTCTGATCATTTTCGGTGAATTGCTAGTCGAATTCGATTGGAATCGAACCAATGAAAAGTGGTTTTTGATTTCATGATAACATCGGGTTTGTTTGTCTTTGCCAAATTGCTAGTCTAATCCGATTGGAATCGAGCCAATGAAAAGTGGTTTTTGATTTCATGATAACTTCAGGTTTGATCATTTTCGGCGAATTGCTAGTCTAATTCGATTGGAATCAAGCCAATGAAAAGTGGCCTTAGATTTCATGATTACTTCGGGTTTGATTGTTTTCGATAAATTACTAGTCTAATTCGGTTGGAATCGAGCCAATGAAAAGTGGTTTTCAATTTCATGATAACTTCGGGTTTGATCATTTTCTGCAAAGTGCTTGTCCAATTCGATTGGAATCGGGCCAATGAAAAGTGGTTTTTGATTTCATGATAACTTCGGGTTTGTTCCTTTTTGGAGAAATGCTAGCCTAATTCGATTGGAATCGAGCCAATGAAAAGTGGCTTTCAATTTCATGATAACATCAGGTTTATTCGTCTTTGGGAAATTGCTAGTCTAATTCGATTGGAATTGAGCCAATGAAAAGTGGCTTTCAATTTCATGTTGACATCGGGTTTATTCGTCTTTGGGAAATTGCTAGTCTAATTCGATTGGAATCGAGCCAATGAAAAATTGTTTTTGTGTTCATGATAACTTCGGGTTTGTTCTTCTTTGGAAAATTGCTAGTCTAATTCGATTGGAATCGAGCAAACGAAAAGTGGATTTTGATTTCATGATAACTTCGGGTTTGATCATTTTCGACGAATTGCTAGTCTAATTCGATAGGAATCGAGCCAATGAAAAGTGGCTTTCGATTTCATGATAACTTCGGATTTGATCATTTTCGAAAAATTGCTAGTCTAATTCGGTTGGAATCGAGCCAATGAAAAGCGGTTTTCGATTTCATGATAACTTCGGGTTTGCTCATTTTCGGCAAATTACTAGTCTAATTCGATTGGAATCGAGCTAATGAAAAGTGGTTTTTGATTTCATGATAACTTCGAGTTTGTTCGGTTTTGGAGAAATGCTAGTCTAATTCGACTGGAATCGAGCAAATGAAAAGTGGATTTTGATTTCACAATAACTTCGGGTTCGATCATTTTCGGCAAATTGCTAGTCTAATTCAATTGGAATCGAGCCAATGAATAGTGGCTTTTGATTTCATGATAACTTCGGGTTTGGTCGTTTTCGAAAAATTGAAGGTCTAATTCGGCTGGAATCGAGCCAATGAAAAGTGGTTTCCGATTTCATGATAACTTTGGGTTTGATCATTTTCTGCAAATTGCTAGTCCAATTCGATTGGAATCGAGCCAATGAAAAGTGGTTTTTGATTTCATGATAACATCGGGTTTGTTCACTTTTACGAATTGCTAGTCTAATTCGATTGGAATCGAGCCAATGAAAAGTGGTTTTTGATTTCATGATGACATCGGGTTTGTTCACTTTTGGCGAATTGTAAGTCTAATTCGATTGGAATCGAGCCAATGAAAAGTGGCTTTGATTTCATTACCACTTCGGGTTTGTTTGTTTTTGGCGAATTGCTAGTCTAATTCGATTAGAATCGAGGCAATGAAAAGTGGCTTTCAATTTCATGATAACGTCGGGTTTATTCGTCTTTGGGAAATTGCTATTCTAATTCGATTGGAATCGAGCCAATGAAAAGTTGTTTTTGAGTTTAAGATAACTTCGGGTTTGTTCTTTGGAAAATTGCTAGTCTAATTCGATTGGAATCGAGCCAATGAAAAGTGGTTCTTAACTTCATGATAACATCGGGTTTGTTCGTGTTTGGCAATTTATTAGTCTAATTCGATAGGAATCGAGCCAATGAAAAGTGGTTTTTGATTTCATGATAACTTGGGTTTGTTCATTTTTGGCGAAATGTTAGTCTAATTCGATTGGAATCGAGCCAATGAAAAGTGGTTTTTAATTTCATGGTAACTTCGAATTTGATCATTTTCGAAAATTGCTATCTAATTCAATTGGAACCGAGCCAATGAAAAGTTGTTTTTGATTTCATGATAACTTCGGGTTTGATCATTTTCGACGAATTGCCAGTCTAATTCGATTGGAATCGAGCCAATGAAAAGAGGTTTTTGATTTTATGATAACTTCGGGTTTGTTCGTTTTCGGCTAATTGCTAGTCTAATTCGATTGGAATCGAGCTAATGAAAAGTAGTTTTAGATTTCATGATAACTTCGGTTTTGATCATTTTTGGCGAATTGCTAGTCTAATTAGATTGGAATCGAGCCAATAAAAAGTGGTTTTTGATTTCATGATAACTTCGGGTTTGATCGTTTTCGGTGAATTGCTAGTGTAATTCGATTGGAATCGACCTAATGAAAAGTGGTTTTAATTTGATGATAACTTCGGGTTTGCTAGTTTTTGGCGAATTGCTAGTCTAATTCGATTGGAATCGAGCCGCTGAAAAGTGGATTTCGATTTCATGATAACTTCGGGTTTGTTTGATTTTGGAGAAATGCTAGTCTAATTTGATTGGAATCGAACCAATGGAAAGTGGTTTTTGATTTCACGATAACTTCGCGTTTGTTCATTTTTTACGAATTGCTAGTCTAATTCGATTGGAATCGAGCCAGTGAAAAGTGGTTTTAGATTTCATGATAACTACGAGTTTGATCGTTTTCGGCTAATTGCTAGTCTAATTCGATTGGAATTGAGCTAATGAAAAGTGGTTTTTGATTTCATGATAACTTCGGGTTTGTTCGTTTTCGTCTAATTGCTAGTCTAATTTGATTGGAGTCAAGCCAATGAAAAGTGGTTTTTGATTTCATGATAACTTCGGGTTTGTTCGTTTTTGGCGAATTGCTAGTCTAATTAGATTGGAATCGAGCCAATGAAAAGTGGCTTTTCATTTCAAGATAACGTCGGGTTTGTTCATTTTTGGAGAAATGCTAGTCTAATTCGATTGGAATCGAACCAATGAAAAGTGGTTTTTAATTTCATGATAACATCTGGTTTGTTCGTCTTTGACAAATTGCTAGTCTAATCCGATTGGAATCGAGCAACTGAAAAGTGGTTTTTGATTTCATGATAACTTCAGGCGTGTTCATTTTTGAAAATATACTAGTCTAATTCGATTGGAATCGAGCCAATGAAAATTGGTTTTTGATTTCATGATAACTACGGGTTTGATCATTTTCGACGAATTGCCAGTCTAATTCGTTTGGAATCGAGCCAATGAAAAGTAGTTTTTGATTTCATGATAACTTCATATTTGTTCATTTTCGGCTAGTTGCTAGTCTAATTTGATTGGAATCGAGCCAATGAAAAGTGGTTTTTGATTTCATGATAACTTCAGGTTTGATCATTTTCGACGAATTGCTAGTCTAATCCGATTGGAAACGAGCCAATGAAACGTGGCTTTCAATTTCATGATAACTTCGGGTTTGATCATTTTATAAAAATTACTGGTCTAATTCGGTTGGAATCGAGCCAATGAAAAGTGGTTTTCAATATCATGATAACTTCGAGTTTGATCATTTTTAGCAAATTGCTAGTCCAATTCGATTGGAATCGAGCTAATGAAAAGTGGTTTTTGATTCCATGATTACTTCGGGTTTGATCATTTTCGACGAATTGCTAGTCTAATTCGATTGGAATCGAGCCAATGAAAAGTGGCTTATGATTTCATGATATCTTCGGGTTTCATGGTTTTCGAAAAATTACGGGTCTAATTCGGTTGGAATCGAGCCAATGAAAGTGGTTTTCAATTTCATGATAACTTCGGGTTTGATCATTTTCGGCAAATTGCTAGTCCAATTCGATTGGAATCGAGCCAATGAAAAGTGGCTTTCAATTTCATGATAACTTCGGGTTTGTTCATTTTTGGAGAAATGCTAGTCGAATTCGATTCGAATCGAGCCAATGAAAAGTGGTTTTTGATTTCATGATAACAACGGTTTTGTTCGTCTTTGAAAAATTGCTAGTCTAATTCGATTGGAATCAAGCCAATGAAAAGTAGTTTTTGATTTCATGATAACTTCAGATTTGCTCAATTCTGGAGAAAGACTAGTCTAATTCGATTGGAATCAGGCCAATGAAAAGTGGTTTTTGATTTCATGATAACTTCGGGTTTGATCATTTTTGGCAAATTGCCAATCTAATTCGATTGGAATCGAGCCAATGAAAAGTGGTTTTTCATTTCATGATAACTTCGGGTTTGTTCGTTTTCGGCTAATTGTTTGTCTAATTCGGTTGGAATCGAGCCAATGAAAAGTGGTTTTTGATTTCATGATAACTTCAGGTTTGATCATTTTTGGCAAATTGCTAGTCCAATTCGATTGGAATCGAGCCAATGAAAAGTGGTTTTTGATTTCATGATTACTTCGGGTTTGATCATTTTCGACGAATTGCTAGTCTAATTCGATTGGAATCGGGCCAATGAAAAGTGGCTTACGATTTCATGATAACTTCGGGTTTCATGGTTTTCGAAAAATTACTGGTCTAATTCGGTTGGAATCGAGCCAATGAAAAGTGGTTTTCAATTTCATGATAACTTCGGGTTTGATCATTTTCGGCAAATTGTTAGTCCAATTCGATTGGAATCGAGCCAATGAAAAGTGGCTTTCAATTTCATGATAACTTCGGGTTTGTTCATTTTTGGAGAAATGCTAGTCGAATTCGATTCGAATCGAGCCAATGAAAAGTGGTTTTTGATTTCATGATAACATCGGTTTTGTTCGTCTTTGACAAATTGCTAGTCTAATTCGATCGGAATCAAGCCAATGAAAAGTAGTTTTTGATTTCATGATAACTTCAGATTTGCTCAATTCTGGAGAAAGACTAGTCTAATTCGATTGGAATCGAGCCAATGAAAAGTGGTTTTTTATTTCATGATAACTTCGGGTTTGATCATTTTTGGCAAATTGCCAATCTAATTCGATTGGAATCGAGTCAATGAAAAGTGGTTTTTGATTTCACGATAACTTCGGGTTTGTTCGTTTTCGGCTAATTGTTTGTCTAATTGGATAGGAATCGAGCCAATGAAAAGTGGTTTTTTGATTTCATGATAACTTCAGGTTTGATCATTTTCGACGAATTGCTAGTCTAATCCGATTGGAAACGAGCCAATGAAAAGTGGCTTTCAATTTCATGATAACTTCGGGTTTGATCATTTTATAAAAATTACTGGTCTAATTCGGTTGGAATCGAGCCAATGAAAAGTGGTTTTCAATTTCATGATAACTTCGAGTTTGATCATTTTTGGCAAATTGCTAGTCCAATTCGACTGGAATCGAGCTAATGAAAAGTGGTTTTTGATTTCATGATAACTTCGGGTTTGTTCCTTTTTGGAGAAATGCTAGTCTAATTCGATTGGAATCGAACCAATGAAAAGTGGTTTTAGATTACATGATAACTTCGGGTTTGTTCTTTTTGTTGAATTGCTAGTCTAATGCGATTGGAATCGAGCCAATGAAAAGTGGTTTTAGATTACATGATAACTTCGGGTTTGTTCTTTTTGGTGAATTGCTAGTCTAATTCGATTGGAGTCGAGCCAATGAAAAGTGGTTTTAGATTACATGATAACTTCGGGTTTGTTCTTTTTGGTGAATTGCTAGTCTAATTCGATTGGAGTCGAGCCAATGAAAAGTGGTTTTTGATTTCATGAAAACTTCAGGTTTGATCGTTTTCGGTGAATTGCCAGTCTAATTCGATTAGAATCGAGCCAATGGAAAGTGGTTTTAGATTTCATGATAACTTCGGGTTTGATCATTTTCGGGGAATTCCCAGTCTAATTCGATTGGAATCGAGCCAATGAAAAGGGGTTTTTGATATCATCATAACTTCAGGTTTTTATCATTTTCGACGAATTACTAGTCTAATTCGATTGGAATCGACCCAATAAAAAGTGGTTTTCGATTTCATGATAATTTCGGGTTTGATCGTTATCGAAAAATTGCTAGTCTAATTCGGTTGGAATCGAGCCAATGAAAAGTGGTTTTCGATTTCATGATAACTTCGGGTTTGATCATTTTCGGCAAGCTGCCAGTCCAATTCGATTTGATTCGAGCCAATGAAAAGTGATTTTTGATTTCATGAAAACTTTGGGTTTGTTCTTTTTGGAGAAATGCTAGTCTAATTCGGTTGGAATCGAGCCAATGGAAAGTGGTTTTTGATTTCGTGATAACTTCAGGTTTGTTCTTCTTGGCGAATTGCTAGTCTAATTCGATTGGAATCGAACCAATGAAAAATAGTTTTTGATTTCGTGATAACTTCGGTCTTGTTCTTTTCGGCGAATTGCTAGTCGAATTCGGTTGGAATCGAGCCAATGAAAAGTGGTTTTCAATTTCACGATAACGTCGGGTTTGATCATTTTCGACAAATTGCTAGTCCAATTCGATTGGAATCGAGCCAATGAAAAGTTCTTTTTTTTTATGATAACATCGAGTTTGTTCACTTTTGGCGAATTGCTAGTCTAATTCTATTGGAATCCAGCCAATGAAAAGTGGCTTTTGATTTCATGACAACTTCGATTTTGATCATTTTCGACGAATTACTAGTCTAATTCGATTGGAATAGAGCCAATGAAAAGTGGTTTTTGATTTCATGATTACTTCGGGTTTGATCATTTTCGACGAATTGCTAGTCTAATTCGATTGGAATCGAGCCAATAAAAAGTGGCTTACGATTTCATGATAACTTCGGGTTTCATGGTTTTCGAAAAATTACTGGTCTAATTCGGTTGGAATCGAGCCAATGAAAAGTGGTTTTCAATTTCATGATAACTTCGGGTTTGATCATTTTCGGCAAATTGCTAGTCCAATTCGATTGGAATCGAGCCAATGAAAAGTGGCTTTCAATTTCATGATAACTTCGGGTTTGTTCATTTTTGGAGAAATGCTAGTCGAATTCGATTCGAATCGAGCCAATGAAAAGTGGTTTTTGATTTCATGATAACATCGGTTTTGTTCGTCTTTGACAAATTGCTAGTCTAATTCGATCGGAATCAAGCCAATGAAAAGTAGTTTTTGATTTCATGATAACTTCAGATTTGCCCAATTCTGGAGAAAGACTAGTCTAATTCGATTGGAATCGAGCCAATGAAAAGTGGTTTTTGATTTCATGATAACTTCGGGTTTGTTCGTTTTTGGCTAATTGTTTGTCTAATTTGACAGGAATCGAGCCAATGAAAAGTGATTTTTGATTTCATGATAACTTCAGGTTTGATCATTTTCGGCGAATTGCTAGTCTAATCCGATTGGAAACGAGCCAATGAAAAGTGGCTTTCGATTTCATGATAACTTCGGGTTTGATCATTTTATAAAAATTACTGGTCTAATTCGGTTGGAATCGAACCAATGAAAAGTGGTTTTCAATTTCATGATAACTTCGAGTTTGATCATTTTTGGCAAATTGCTAGTCCAATTCGATTGGAATCGAGCTAATGAAAAGTGGTTTTTCATTTCATGATAACTTCGGGTTTGTTCCTTTTTGGAGAAATGCTAGCCTAATTCGATTGGAATCGAGCCAATGAAAAGTGGTTTTAGATTACATGATAACTTCGGGTTTGTTCTTTTTGTTGAATTGCTAGTCTAATGCGATTGGAATCGAGCCAATGAAAAGTGGTTTTAGATTACATGATAACTTCGGGTTTGTTCTTTTTGGTGAATTGCTAGTCTAATTCGATTGGAATCGAGCCAATGAAAAGTGGTTTTTGATTTCATGAGAACTTCAGGTTTGATCGTTTTCGGTGAATTGCCAGTCTAATTCGATTAGAATCGAGCCAATGGAAAGTGGTTTTAGATTTCATGATAACTTCGGGTTTGATCATTTTCGGGGAATTGCCAGTCTAATTCAATTGGAATCGAGCCAATGAAAAGGGGTTTTTGATATCATCATAACTTCGGGTTTTATCATTTTCGGCGAATTGCTAGTCTAATTCGATTGGAATCGACCCAATAAAAAGTGGCTTTCGATTTCATGATAACTTCGGGTTTGATCGTTTTCGAAAAATTGCTAGTCTAATTCTCATGATAACTTCGGGTTTGATCGTTTTCGAAAAATTGCTAGTCTAATTCGGTTGGAATCGAGCCAATGAAATGTGATTTTCGATTTCATGATAACTTCCGGTTTGATCATTTTCGGCAAACTGCCAGTCCAATTCGATTTGATTCGAGCCAATGAAAAGTGGTTTTTGATTTCATGAAAACTTTGGGTTTGTTCGTTTTTGGAGAAATGCTAGTCTAATTCGGTTGGAATCGAGCCAATGGAAAGTGGTTTTTGATTTCGTGATAACTTCAGGTTTGTTCTTCTTGGCGAATTGCTAGTCTAATTCGATTGGAATCGAACCAATGAAAAGTAGTTTTTGATTTCGTGATAACTTCGGGCTTGCTCTTTTCGACGAATTGCTAGTCGAATTCGGTTGGAATCGAGCCAATGAAAAGTGGTTTTCGATTTCACGATAACTTCGGGTTTGATCATTTTCGACAAATTGCTAGTCCAATTCGATTGGAATCAAGCCAATGAAAAGTGGTTTTTTTTTCATGATAACATCGAGTTTGTTCACTTTTGGCGAATTGCTAGTCTAATTCGATTGGAATCGAGCCATTGAAAAGTGGCTTTTGATTTCATGAGAACTTCGGTTTTGATCATTTTCGACGAATTACTAATCTAATTCGATTGGAATCGAGCAAATGAAAAGTTGTTTTTGAGTTCAAGATAACTTCAGGTTTTTCATTTTTGGAGAAATGCTAGTCAAATTTCTATTGGAATCGAACCAATGAAAAGTGGTTTTTGATTTCACGATAACTTCGCGTTTGTTCATTTTTTGCGAACTGCCAGTCTAATTCTATTGGAATCGAGAAAGTGGAAAGTGGTTTTGGATTTCATGATAACTTCGGGATTGTTCGTTTTTGACGAATTGCTAGTCTAATAAGATTGGAATCGAGCCGATGTAAAGTGGATTTCCATTTCATGATAAATTCGGGTTTGTTCATTTTTGGAGAAATGCTAGTCTAATTCGATTGGAATCGAGCCAATGAAAAGCGGTTTTTGATTTCATGATAACATCGGGTTTGTTCGTCTTTGACAAATTGCTAGTCTAATTCGATTGGAATCGAGCCAATGAAAAGCGGTTTTTGATTTCATGATAACATCGGGTTTGTTCGTCTTTGACAAATTGCTAGTCTAATTCGATTGGAATCGAGCCAATGAAAAGTGATTTTTGATTTCATGATAACTTCAGGTTTGCTCATTTTTGGAGAAATACTAGTCTAATTCGATTGGAATCGAGCCAATGAAAATAGTTTTTGATTTCATGATAACTTCGGGTTTGATCATTTTCGGCGAATTGCCAGTCTAATTCGATTGAAATTGAGCCAATGAAAAGTGGTTTTTGATTTCAGGATAACTTCGGGTTTGTTCGTTTTCGGCCAATTGCTAGTCTAATTTGAATGGAATCGAGCCAAGGAAAAGTGGTTTTTGATTTCATGATAACTTCGGGTTCGATCATTTTCGATGAATTGCTAGGCTAATTCGACTGAA
>NW_019255628.1:0-35745 GCF_002742605.1 Olea europaea var. sylvestris | reverse complement strand
GTTTGTTCGTCTTTGACAAATTGCTAGTCTAATTTGATTGGAATCGAGCCAATGAAAAGTGGTTTTTGATTTCATGATAACTTCTGGTTTGCTCATTTTTGGAGAAATACTAGTCTAATTCGATTGGAATCGAGCCAATGAAAGTAGTTTTTGATTTCATGATAAGTTCGGGTTTGATCATTTTCGGCGAATTGCCAGTCTAATTCGATTGGAATTGAGCCAATGAAAAGTGGTTTTTGATTTAAGGATAACTTCGGGTTTGTTCGTTTTCGACCAATTGCTAGTCTAATTTGAATGGAATCGAGCCAATGAAAAGTGGTTTTTGATTTCATGATAACTTCGGGTTCGATCATTTTCGACGAATTGCTAGGCTAATTCGATTGAAATCGAGCCAATGAAAAGTGGTTTTTGACTTCATGAAAACTTTCTATTTGATCATTTTCGGTGAATTGCCAGTTTAATTCGATTGGAATCGAGCCAATGAAAAGTGGTTTTTGATTTCATGATAACTACGGGTTTCATCATTTTCGGCGAATTGCTAGTCTAATTTGATTGGAATCGAGCCAATGAAAAGTGGTTTTTGATTTCATGATAACTTTGGGTTTGTTCGTTTTTGGTTAATTGCTAGTCTAATTAGATTGGAATCGAGCCAATGAAAAGTGGCTTTTTATATCATGATAACTTCGGGTTTGTTCATTTTTGGAGAAATGCTAGTCTAATTCGATTGGAATCGAACCAACGAAAAGTGGTTTTTGATTTCATGAAAACCTTGTGTTTGATCGTTTTCGGTGAATTGCCAGTCTAATTCGATTTGAATTGAGCCAATGAAAAGTGGTTTTTGATTTCAAGATAACTACGGGTTTGATCATTTTAGGCGAATTGCTAGTCTAATTTGATTGGAATCGAGCCAGTGAAAAGTGGTTTTTGATTTCACGATAACTTAGGGTTTGATCATTTTCGGCGAATTGCTAGTCTAATTCGGTTAGAATCGAGCCAATAAAAAGTGGCTTCCGATTTCATGATAACTTCGGGTTTGATCGTTTTCGAAAAATTGCTAGTCTAATTCAGTTGGAATCGGAGCCAATGTAGAGTGGTTTTCGATTTCATGATAACTTCGGGTTTGATCATTTTCGACAAATTGCTAGTCTAATTCGATTGGAATCGAGCCAATAAAAAGTGGCTTTCAATTTCATAATAACTTCGGGTTTGATCATTTTCGAAATATTGCTCGTCTAAATCGGTTGGAATCGAGCCAATGAAAAGTGGTTTTCAATTTCTTGATAACTTCGGGTTTGATCATTTTCGGCAAATTGCTAGTCCAATTCGATTAGAATCGAGCCAATGAAAAGTGATTTTTGATTTCATGATAACTTCGGGTTTGTTCATTTTTGGAGAAATGCTAGTTTAATTCGATTGGAATCGAGCCAATGAAAAGTAGTTTTTGATTTCGTGATAACTTCGGGCTTGTTCTTTTTGGCGAATTGCTAATCTAATTCGATTGGAATCGAGCCAATGAAAAGTGGTTTTTGATTTCATGATGACTTCGGGTTTGATCATTTTCGACGAATTGCTAGTCTAATTCGATTGGAATCGAGCCAATAAAAAGTGGCTTTCAATTTCATAATAACTTCGAGTTTGATCATTTTCGAAATTTTGCTCGTCTAAATCGGTTGGAATCGAGCCAATGAAAAGTGGTTTTCAATTTCTTGATAACTTCGGGTTTGATCATTTTCGGCAAATTGCTAGTCCAATTCGATTAGAATCGAGCCAATGAAAAGTGGTTTTTGATTTCATGATAACTTCGGGTTTGTTCATTTTTGGAGAAATGCTAGTCTAATTCGATTGGAATCGAGCCAATGAAAAGTAGTTTTTGATTTCATGATAACTTCGGGCTTGTTCTTTTTGGCGAATTGCTAATCTAATTCGAATGGAATCGAGCCAATGAAAAGTGGTTTTTGATTTCATGATGACTTCGGGTTTGATCATTTTCGGCGAATTGCCAGTCTAATTCGATTGAAATTGAGCGAATGAAAAGTGGTTTTTGATTTCAGGATAACTTCGGGTTTGTTCGTTTTCGGCCAATTGCTAGTCTAATTTGAATGGAATTGAGCCAAGGAAAAGTGGTTTTTGATTTCATGATAACTTCGGGTTCGATCATTTTCGATGAATTGCTAGGCTAATTCGACTGAAATCGAGCGAATGAAAAGTGGTTTTTGATTTCATGATAACTACGGGTTTGATCATTTTGGGCGAATTGCTAATCTAATTCGAATGGAATCGAGCCAATAAAAAGTGGCTTTCGATTTCATGATAACTACGGGTTTGATCATTTTCGAAATATTGCTCGTCTAAATCGGTTGGAATCGAGCCAATGAAAAGTGGTTTTCAATTTCTTGATAACTTTGGGTTTGATCATTTTCGGCAAATTACTAGTCGAATTCGATTAGAATCGAGCCAATGAAAAGTGGTTTTTGATTTCATGATAACTTCGAGTTTGATCGTTTTTGACGAAATGCTAGTCTAATTCGATTAGAATCGAGCCAATGAAAAGTGATTTTTGATTTCGTGATCACTTCGGATTTGATCGCTTTCGAAAATTGCTAGTCTAATTCGATTGGAATCGAGCCAATGAAAAGAGGTTTTTGATTTCATTATAACTTCGGGTTTGATCATTTTCGGTGAATTGCTAGTCTAATTCGATTGGAATCGAGCCAATGAAAAGTAGATTTTGATTTCGTGATAACTTCGGGCTTGTTCTTTTTGGCGAATTGCTAATCTAATTCGATTGGAATCGAGCCAATGAAAAGTAGTTTTTGATTTCGTGATAACTTCGGGCTTGTTCTTTTTGTGGAATTGCTAATCTAATTCGATTGGAATCGAGCCAATGAAAAGTGGTTTTTGATTTCATGATGACTTCGGGTTTGATCATTTTCGGCGAATTGCTAGTCTAATTCGATTGGAATCGAGCCAATAAAAAGTGGCTTTCAATTTCATAATAACTTCGGGTTTGATCATTTTCGAAATATTGCTCGTCTAAATCGGTTGGAATCGAGCCAATGAAAAGTGGTTTTCAATTTCTTGATAACTTCGGGTTTGATCATTTTCGGCAAATTGCTAGTCCAATTCGATTAGAATCGAGCCAATGAAAAGTGGTTTTTGATTTCATGATAACTTCGAGTTTGATCGTTTTTGGCGAAATGCTAGTCTAATTCGATTGGAATCGAGCCAATGAAAAGTGATTTTTGATTTCGTGATCACTTCGGATTTGATCGCTTTCGAAAATTGCTAGTCTAATTCGATTGGAATCGAGCCAATGAAAAGAGGTTTTTGATTTCATTACAACTTGGGTTTGATCATTTTCGGTGAATTGCTAGTCTAATTCGATTGGAATCGAGCCAATGAAAAGTAGTTTTTGATTTCGTGATAACTTCGGGCTTGTTCTTTTTCGCGAATTGCTAATCTAATTCGATTGGAATCGAGCCAATGAAAAGTGGTTTTTGATTTCATGATGACTTCGGGTTTGATCATTTTCGGCAAATTGCTAGTCCAATGCTAATCTAATTCGATTGGAATCGAGCCAGTGAAAAGTGATTTTTGATTTCATGATGACTTCGGGTTTGATCATTTTCGGCAAATTGCTAGTCCAATGCTAATCTAATTCGATTGGAATCGAGCCAGTGAAAAGTGATTTTTGATTTCATGATGACTTCGGGTTTGATCATTTTCGGCAAATTGCTAGTCCAATTCGATTAGAATCGAGCCAATGAAAAGTGGTTTTTGATTTCATGATAACTTCGGATTTGTTCGTTTTTGGAGAAATGCTAGTCTAATTCGATGGGAATCAAGCCAATGAAAAGTAGTTTTTGATTTCGTGATAACTTCGGGCTTGTTCTTTTTGGCGAATTGCTAATCTAATTCGATTGGAATCGAGCCAGTGAAAAGTGATTTTTGATTTCACGAAAACTTCGGGTTTGATCATTTTCGACGAATTGCTAGTCTAATTCGATTGGAATCGAGCCAATAAAAAGTCATTTTTGATTTCATGATAACTTCGGGTTTGATCAATTTCGGCGAATTGCCATTCTAATTCGATCGGAATCGAGCCAATGAAAAGTGGTTTTTGATTTCATGATAACTTTGGGTTTGTTCGTTTTTGGCTAATTGCTAGTCTTATTTGATTGGAATCTAGCCAATCAAAAGTGGTGTTTGTTTTGATGATAACTTCGGGTTTGATCATTTTCGACGAATTGCTAGTCTAATTCGATTGGAATCGAGCCAATGAAAAGTGGCTTTCGATTTCATGATAACTTCGGGTTTGATCATTTTCGACGAATTGCTAGTCTAATTCGATTGGAATCGAGCCAATGAAAAGTGGCTTTCGATTTCATGATAACTTTGGCTTTGATCATTTTTGAAAATTTGCTGGTCTAATTCGGTTGGAATCGAGCCAATGAAAAGTGGTTTTCAATTTCAAGATAACTTCAGGTTTGACCATTTTCGGCAAATTGCTAGTCCAATTCGATTGGAATTGAGCCAATGAAAAGTGGCTTTCCATTTCTTGATAATTTCGGGTTTGTTCATTTTTGGAGAAATGGTAGTCTAATTCGATTGGAATCGAGCCAATGAAAAGTGATTTTTGATCTCATGATAACATCAGGTTTGTTCGTCTTTGACAAATTGCTAGTCTAATACGATTGGAATCGAGCCAATGAAAAGTTGTTTTTGATTTCATGAAAACTTCGGGTTTGATCGTTTTCGATGAATTGCCAGTCTAATTCGATTGGAATCGAGCCATTGAAAAGTGGTTTTTGATTTCATGATAACTTCAGGTTTGTTCGTTTTCGGCAAATAGCCAGTCTAATTCGATTGGAATCGAGCCAATGAAAAGTGATTTTTGATTTCACGATAACTTCGAGTTTGTTCGTTTTCGACAAATTGTTAGTCTAATTCGATTGGAATCGAGCTAATGAAAAGTGGTTTTTGATTTCATGATAACTTCGGGTTTGATCATTTTCGACGAATTGCCAGTCTAATTCGATTGGAATCGAGCCAATGAAAAGTGGCTTTCGATTTCATGATGACTTCGGGTTTGTTCCTTTTTGGAGAAATGCTAGTCTAATTCGATTGGAATCGAGCCAATAAAAAGTGGCTTTCGATTTCATGATAACTTCGGGTTTGATCATTTTTGAAAAATTGCTGGTCTAATTCGGTTGTAATCGAGCCAATTAAAAGTGGTTTTCGATTTCATGATGACTTCGGGTTTGATCATTTTAGGCAAATTGCTAGTCCAATTAGATTGGAATTGAGCCAATGAAAAGTGGTTTTTGATTTCATGATAACTTCGAGTTTGATTATTTTCAGCAAAAATCAAGTCTAATTCGATTGGAATCGAGCCAATAAAAAGTGGCTTTCGATTTCATGATAACTTCGAGTTTGATCGTTTTCAAAAAATTGCTAGTCTAATTCGGCTGGAATTGAGCCAATGAAAAGTGGTTTTCGATTTCATGATAACTTCGGGTTCGATCATTTTCGACGAATTGCTAGTCTAATTCGATTGGAATCGAGCTAATGAAAAGTGGTTTTTGATTTCAGGATAACTTCGTGTTTGTTCGTTTTCGGCTAATTGCTAGTCTAATTTGATTGGAATCGAGCCAATGAAAAGTTGTTTTTGATTTCATGATAACTTCGGGTTCGATCATTTTCGACGAATTGCTAGTCTAATTCGATTGGAATCGAGCCAACGAAAAGTGGTTTTTGATTGCATGATAACTTTAGGTTTGATTGTTTTCGGCGAATTGCTAGTCTAATTCGGTTAGAATCGAGCTAATAAAAAGTGGCTTTCGGTTTCATGATAACTTCGGGTTTGATCGTTTTCGAAAAATTGCTAGTCTAATTCGGTTGGAATTGGAGCCAATGAAAAGTGGTTTTAGATTTCATGATAACTTCGGGTTTGATCATTTTCGGCAAATTGCTAGTCCAATTCGATTGGAATCGAGCCAATGAAAAGTGGTTTTTGATTTCATGATAACTTCGGGTTTGATCATTTTCGGCGAATTGCTAGTCTAATTCGATTGGAATCTAGCCAATAAAAAGTGGCTTTCGATTTCATAATAACTTCGGGTTTGATCATTTTCGAAATATTGCTTGTCTAAATCGGTTGTAATCGAGCCAATGAAAAGTGGTTTTCGATTTCATGATAACTTCGGGTTTGATCATTTTTGGCAAATTGCTAGTCCAATTCGATTGGAATCGAGCCAATAAAAAGTGGTTTTCGATTTCATGATAACTTCGGGTTTGTTCATTTTTGAGAAATACTAGTCTAATTCGATTGGAATTGAGCCAATGAAAAGTAGTTTTTGATTTCGTGATAACTTCCGGCTTGTTCTTTTTGGCGAATTGCTGGTCTAATTCGATTGGAATCGAGCCAATGGAAAGTGGTTTTTGATTTCATGAAAACTTCGGGTTTTATCGTTTTCGGTGAATTGCTAGTCTAATTCAATTGGAATCGAGCCAATGAAAAGTGGTTTTGATTTCATGATAACTTTGGGTTTGTTTGCTTTTGGAGAATTACTTGTCTTATTCGATTAGAATCGAGCCAACGAAAAGTGGTTTTCGATTTCATGATAACATCGGGTTTGTTTGGAATCGAGCCAACGAAAAGTGGTTTTCGATTTCATGATAACATCGGGTTTGTTCGTCTTTGGCAAATTGCTAGGCTAATTTGATTGGAATCGAGCCAATGAAAAGTCGTTTTTGATTTCATGATAACTTCGGGTTTGATCAATTTCGACGAATTGCCATTCTAATTCGATTGGAATCGAGCCAATGAAAAGTGATTTTTGATTTCATCATAACTTCGGGTTTGTTCATTTTTGGCTAATTGCCAGTCTTATTTGATTGGAATCTAGCCAATGAAAAGTGGTTTTTGATTTGATGATAACTTTGCGTTTGATCATTTTCGACGAATTGCTAGACTAATTCGATTGGAACCGAGCCAATGTAAAGTGGCTTTCGATTTCATGATAACTTTGGGTTTGATCGTTTTTGAAAAATTACTGGTCTAATTCGGTTGCAATCGAGCCAATGAAAAGTGGTTTTCAATTTCATGATAACTTCGGGTTTGATCATTTTCGGCAAATTGCTAATTCAATTCGATTGGAATTGATCCAATGAAAAGTGGCTTTCCATTTCATGATAATTTTCGATTTGTTCATTTTTGGAGAAATGGTAGTCTAATTCGATTGGAATCGAGCCAATGAAAAGTGGTTTTTGATTTCATGATAACATCGAATTTGTTCGTCTTTGACAAATTGCTAGTCTAATACGATTGGAATCGAGCCAATGAAAAGTGGTTTTTGATTTCATGAAAACTTCGGGTTTGATCGTTTTCGGTGAATTGCCAGTCTAATACGATTGGAATCGAGCCATTGAAAAGTGGTTTTTGATTTCATGATAACTTCGGGTT
This sequence comes from Olea europaea var. sylvestris, assembly GCF_002742605.1. Taxonomy (NCBI): domain Eukaryota; kingdom Viridiplantae; phylum Streptophyta; class Magnoliopsida; order Lamiales; family Oleaceae; genus Olea; species Olea europaea. The sequence continues at coordinate 28,280 of NW_019255628.1, read as the reverse complement.
TGTTCGTTTTCGGCGAATTGCTAGTCTAATTCGATTGGAAAATAACTTCGGGTTTGTTCGTTTTCGGCGAATTGCTAGTCTAATTCGATTGGAATCGAGCCAATGAAAAGTGATTTTTGATTTCACGATAACTTCGAGTTTGTTCATTTTCGGCTAATTGTTAGTCTAATTCGATTGGAATCGAGCCAATGAAAAGTGGTTTTTGATTTCACGATAACTTCGGGTTTGATCATTTTCGACGAATTGCCAGTCTAATTCAATTGGAATCGAGCCAATAAAAAGTGGCTTTCGATTTCATGATAACTTTGGGTTTGATTATTTTCGGCAAATTGCTAGTCCAATTCGATTGGAATCAATCGAATGAAAACTGATTTTTGATTTCATGATAACTTCGAGTTTGATTATTTTCAGCAAAAATCAAGTCTAATTCGATTGGAATCGAGCCAATAAAAAGTGGCTTTCAATTTCATGATAACTTCGGGTTTGATCGTTTTCGAAAAATTGCTAGTCTAATTCGACTGGAATTGAGCCAATGAAAAGTGGTTTTCAATTTCATGATAACTTTGGGTTTGATCATTTTTGGCAAATTGCTATCCAATTCGATTGGAATCGAGCCAATGAAAAGTGATTTTTGATATCATGATAACTTCGGGTTTGACCATTTTTGGCGAATTGCTAGTCTAATTCGATTGGAATCAAGCCAATAAAAAGTGGCTTTCGAATTCATGATAGCTTCGGGTTTGATCGTTTTCGAAAAATTGCTAGTCTAATTCGGTTGGAATTGAGCCAATGAAAAGTGGTTTTCGATTTCATGATAACTTCGGGTTCGATCATTTTCGACAAATTGCTAGTCCAATTCGATTTGAATCGAGCTAATGAAAAGTGGTTTTTGATTTCATGACAACTTCGGGTTTGTTCCTTTTTGGAGAAATGCTAGTCTAATTTGATTGGAATCGAGCCAATGAAAAGTTGTTTTAGTTTACATGATAACTTCGGGTTTGTTCTTTTTTGTCAATTGCCAGTCTAATTCGATTGGAATCGAGCCAACGAAAAGTGGTTTTTGATTTCATGAAAACTTCAGGTTTGTTCGTTTTTGGTGAATTGCTAGTCTAATTCGATTGGAATCGAGCTAATGGAAAGTGGTTTTAGATTTCATGATAACTTCGGGTTTGATAATTTTCGACGAATTGCCAGTCTAACTCGATAGGAATCGACCCAATGAAAATGGGTTTTTGATATCATCATAACTTCGGGTTTTATCATTTTCGACGAATTGCTAGTCTAATTCGATTGGAATCGAGCCAATAAAAAGTGGCTTTCGATTTCATGATAACTTCGGGTTTGATCGTTTTCGAAAAATTGCTAGTCTAATTCGGTTGGAATCGAGCCAATGAAAAGTGGTTTTCGATTTCATGATAACTTCGGGCTTGATCATTTTCAACAAACTGCTAGTCCAATTCTATTTGAATCGAGCCAATGAAAAGTGGTTTTTGATTTCATGATAACTTTGGGTTTGTTCGTTTTTGGAGAAATGCTAGTCTAATTCGATTGGAATCGAGCCAATGAAAAGTGATTTTTGATTTCGTGATAACTTCAGGTTTGTTCTTTTTGGCGAATTGCTAGTCTAATTCGATTGGAATCGAGCCAATGAAAAGTGGTTTTTGATTTCTTGAAAACTTTGGGTTTGATCGTTTTCGAGGAATTGCTAGTCTAATTCGATTGGAATCGAACCAATGAAAAGATGTTTTTTCATGATAACTTCGGGTTTGTTCATTTTTGGAGAATTGCTAGTCTTATTCGATTAGAATCGAGCCAACGAAAAGTGGTTTTCGATTTCATGATAGCATTGGGTTTGTTCGTCTTTGGCAAATTGCTAGTCTAATTCGATTGGAATCGAGCCAATGAAAAGTGGTTTTTGATTTCACGATAACATCGGATTTGTTCATTTTTGGCGAATTGCTAGCCTAATTCGATTGGAATCGAGCCAATGAAAAGTGGTCTTTGATTTCATGATAACTTTTGGGTTTGATCGTTTTCGACGAATTGTCAGTCTAATTGGATTGGAATCGAGCCAATGAAAAGTGGCTTTCGATTTCATGATAACTTCGGGTTTGATCGTTTTTGAAAAATTGCTAGTCTAATTCGGTTGGAATCGAGCCAATGAAAAGTGGTTTTCGATTTCACGATAACTTCGGGTTTGACCATTTTCGACAAATAGCTAGTCCAATTCGATTGGAATTGAGCCAATGAAATGTGGCTTTCCATTTCATGATAATTTCGGGTTTGTTCATTTTTAGAGAAATGGTAGTCTAATTCGATTGGAATCGAGCCAATGAAAAGTTGTTTTTGATTTCGTGATAACTTCGGGTTTGATCATTTTCGGTGAATTGCTAGTCTAATTCGATTGGAATCGAGCCAATAAAAAGTGGTTTTTGATTTCATGATAACTTCGGGTTTGCTCAATTTCGGCGAATTGCCATTCTAATTCGATCGGAATCGAGCCAATGAAAAGTGGTTTTTGATTTCATGATAACTTCGGGTTTGTTCGTTTTTGGCTAATTGCTAGTCTTATTTGATTGGAATCGAGCCATTGGAAAGTTGTTTTTGATTTCATGATAACTTCGGGTTTGTTCATTTTCGGCGAATTGCCAGTCTAATTCGATTGGAATCGAGGCAATGGAAAGTGATTTTTGATTTCACGATAACTTCGAGTTTGTTCGTTTTCGGCTGATTGTTAGTCCAATTCGATTGGAATCGAACCAATGAAAAGTGGTTTTTGATTTCACGATAACTTCGAGTTTGTTCATTTTTTGCGAACTACCAGTCTAATTCGATCGAAATTGAGCCAATGAAAAATGGTTATTGATTTCATGATAACTTCGAGTTTGATGATTTTCGGCGAATCGCCAGTCTAATTCGATTGGAATCGAGCCAATGAAAAGTGAATTTTGATTTCATGATAACTTCGGGTTTGTTCGTTTTTGGCGAACTGCTAGTCTAATTAGATTGGAATCGAGCCAATGAAAAGTGGATTTCCATTTCATGATAACTTCGGGTTTGTTCATTTTTGGCGAATCGCTAGTCTAATTCGATGGGAATCGAGCCAATGGAAAGTGATTTTTGATTTCGAGCCAACGAAAAGTGGTTTTCGATTTCACGATAACTTTCGGTTTGTTCATTTTTGGCGAATCGCTAGTCTAATTCGATGGGAATCGAGCCAATGGAAAGTGATTTTTGATTTCGAGCCAACGAAAAGTGGTTTTCGATTTCACGATAACTTTCGGTTTGTTCATTTTTGGCGAATCGCTAGTCTAATTCGATGGGAATCGAGCCAATGGAAAGTGATTTTTGATTTCGAGCCAACGAAAAGTGGTTTTCGATTTCACGATAACTTTCGGTTTGTTCATTTTTGGCGAATCGCTAGTCTAATTCGATGGGAATCGAGCCAATGGAAAGTGATTTTTGATTTCGAGCCAACGAAAAGTGGTTTTCGATTTCACGATAACTTTCGGTTTGTTCATTTTTGGCGAATCGCTAGTCTAATTCGATGGGAATCGAGCCAATGGAAAGTGATTTTTGATTTCGAGCCAACGAAAAGTGGTTTTCGATTTCACGATAACTTTCGGTTTGTTCATTTTTGGCGAATCGCTAGTCTAATTCGATGGGAATCGAGCCAATGGAAAGTGATTTTTGATTTCGAGCCAACGAAAAGTGGTTTTCGATTTCACGATAACTTTCGGTTTGTTCATTTTTGGCGAATCGCTAGTCTAATTCGATGGGAATCGAGCCAATGGAAAGTGATTTTTGATTTCGAGCCAACGAAAAGTGGTTTTCGATTTCACGATAACTTTCGGTTTGTTCATTTTTGGCGAATCGCTAGTCTAATTCGATGGGAATCGAGCCAATGGAAAGTGATTTTTGATTTCGAGCCAACGAAAAGTGGTTTTCGATTTCACGATAACTTTCGGTTTGTTCATTTTTGGCGAATCGCTAGTCTAATTCGATGGGAATCGAGCCAATGGAAAGTGATTTTTGATTTCGAGCCAACGAAAAGTGGTTTTCGATTTCACGATAACTTTCGGTTTGTTCATTTTTGGCGAATCGCTAGTCTAATTCGATGGGAATCGAGCCAATGGAAAGTGATTTTTGATTTCGAGCCAACGAAAAGTGGTTTTCGATTTCACGATAACTTTCGGTTTGTTCATTTTTGGCGAATCGCTAGTCTAATTCGATGGGAATCGAGCCAATGGAAAGTGATTTTTGATTTCGAGCCAACGAAAAGTGGTTTTCGATTTCACGATAACTTTCGGTTTGTTCATTTTTGGCGAATCGCTAGTCTAATTCGATGGGAATCGAGCCAATGGAAAGTGATTTTTGATTTCGAGCCAACGAAAAGTGGTTTTCGATTTCACGATAACTTTCGGTTTGTTCATTTTTGGCGAATCGCTAGTCTAATTCGATGGGAATCGAGCCAATGGAAAGTGATTTTTGATTTCGAGCCAACGAAAAGTGGTTTTCGATTTCACGATAACTTTCGGTTTGTTCATTTTTGGCGAATCGCTAGTCTAATTCGATGGGAATCGAGCCAATGGAAAGTGATTTTTGATTTCGAGCCAACGAAAAGTGGTTTTCGATTTCACGATAACTTTCGGTTTGTTCATTTTTGGCGAATCGCTAGTCTAATTCGATGGGAATCGAGCCAATGGAAAGTGATTTTTGATTTCGAGCCAACGAAAAGTGGTTTTCGATTTCACGATAACTTTCGGTTTGTTCATTTTTGGCGAATCGCTAGTCTAATTCGATGGGAATCGAGCCAATGGAAAGTGATTTTTGATTTCGAGCCAACGAAAAGTGGTTTTCGATTTCACGATAACTTTCGGTTTGTTCATTTTTGGCGAATCGCTAGTCTAATTCGATGGGAATCGAGCCAATGGAAAGTGATTTTTGATTTCGAGCCAACGAAAAGTGGTTTTCGATTTCACGATAACTTTCGGTTTGTTCATTTTTGGCGAATCGCTAGTCTAATTCGATGGGAATCGAGCCAATGGAAAGTGATTTTTGATTTCGAGCCAACGAAAAGTGGTTTTCGATTTCACGATAACTTTCGGTTTGTTCATTTTTGGCGAATCGCTAGTCTAATTCGATGGGAATCGAGCCAATGGAAAGTGATTTTTGATTTCGAGCCAACGAAAAGTGGTTTTCGATTTCACGATAACTTTCGGTTTGTTCATTTTTGGCGAATCGCTAGTCTAATTCGATGGGAATCGAGCCAATGGAAAGTGATTTTTGATTTCGAGCCAACGAAAAGTGGTTTTCGATTTCACGATAACTTTCGGTTTGTTCATTTTTGGCGAATCGCTAGTCTAATTCGATGGGAATCGAGCCAATGGAAAGTGATTTTTGATTTCGAGCCAACGAAAAGTGGTTTTCGATTTCACGATAACTTTCGGTTTGTTCATTTTTGGCGAATCGCTAGTCTAATTCGATGGGAATCGAGCCAATGGAAAGTGATTTTTGATTTCGAGCCAACGAAAAGTGGTTTTCGATTTCACGATAACTTTCGGTTTGTTCATTTTTGGCGAATCGCTAGTCTAATTCGATGGGAATCGAGCCAATGGAAAGTGATTTTTGATTTCGAGCCAACGAAAAGTGGTTTTCGATTTCACGATAACTTTCGGTTTGTTCATTTTTGGCGAATCGCTAGTCTAATTCGATGGGAATCGAGCCAATGGAAAGTGATTTTTGATTTCGAGCCAACGAAAAGTGGTTTTCGATTTCACGATAACTTTCGGTTTGTTCATTTTTGGCGAATCGCTAGTCTAATTCGATGGGAATCGAGCCAATGGAAAGTGATTTTTGATTTCGAGCCAACGAAAAGTGGTTTTCGATTTCACGATAACTTTCGGTTTGTTCATTTTTGGCGAATCGCTAGTCTAATTCGATGGGAATCGAGCCAATGGAAAGTGATTTTTGATTTCGAGCCAACGAAAAGTGGTTTTCGATTTCACGATAACTTTCGGTTTGTTCATTTTTGGCGAATCGCTAGTCTAATTCGATGGGAATCGAGCCAATGGAAAGTGATTTTTGATTTCGAGCCAACGAAAAGTGGTTTTCGATTTCACGATAACTTTCGGTTTGTTCATTTTTGGCGAATCGCTAGTCTAATTCGATGGGAATCGAGCCAATGGAAAGTGATTTTTGATTTCGAGCCAACGAAAAGTGGTTTTCGATTTCACGATAACTTTCGGTTTGTTCATTTTTGGCGAATCGCTAGTCTAATTCGATGGGAATCGAGCCAATGGAAAGTGATTTTTGATTTCGAGCCAACGAAAAGTGGTTTTCGATTTCACGATAACTTTCGGTTTGTTCATTTTTGGCGAATCGCTAGTCTAATTCGATGGGAATCGAGCCAATGGAAAGTGATTTTTGATTTCGAGCCAACGAAAAGTGGTTTTCGATTTCACGATAACTTTCGGTTTGTTCATTTTTGGCGAATCGCTAGTCTAATTCGATGGGAATCGAGCCAATGGAAAGTGATTTTTGATTTCGAGCCAACGAAAAGTGGTTTTCGATTTCACGATAACTTTCGGTTTGTTCATTTTTGGCGAATCGCTAGTCTAATTCGATGGGAATCGAGCCAATGGAAAGTGATTTTTGATTTCGAGCCAACGAAAAGTGGTTTTCGATTTCACGATAACTTTCGGTTTGTTCATTTTTGGCGAATCGCTAGTCTAATTCGATGGGAATCGAGCCAATGGAAAGTGATTTTTGATTTCGAGCCAACGAAAAGTGGTTTTCGATTTCACGATAACTTTCGGTTTGTTCATTTTTGGCGAATCGCTAGTCTAATTCGATGGGAATCGAGCCAATGGAAAGTGATTTTTGATTTCGAGCCAACGAAAAGTGGTTTTCGATTTCACGATAACTTTCGGTTTGTTCATTTTTGGCGAATCGCTAGTCTAATTCGATGGGAATCGAGCCAATGGAAAGTGATTTTTGATTTCGAGCCAACGAAAAGTGGTTTTCGATTTCACGATAACTTTCGGTTTGTTCATTTTTGGCGAATCGCTAGTCTAATTCGATGGGAATCGAGCCAATGGAAAGTGATTTTTGATTTCGAGCCAACGAAAAGTGGTTTTCGATTTCACGATAACTTTCGGTTTGTTCATTTTTGGCGAATCGCTAGTCTAATTCGATGGGAATCGAGCCAATGGAAAGTGATTTTTGATTTCGAGCCAACGAAAAGTGGTTTTCGATTTCACGATAACTTTCGGTTTGTTCATTTTTGGAGAAATGCTAGTCTAATTCGGTTAGAATCGAGCCAATGAAAAGTGGATTTCCATTTCATGATAACTTCGGGTTTGTTCATTTTTGGAGAAATGCTTGTCTAATTCGATTGGAATCGAGCCAATGAAACGTGGTATTTGATTTAATGATAACATCGGGTTTGTTCGTCTTTGACAAATTGCTAGTCTAATTCGATTGGAATCGAGACAATGAAAAGTGGTTTTTGATTTCATGATAACTTCAGGTTTGTTAATTTTTGGAGAAATACAAGTCTAATTAGATTGGAATCGAGCCAATGAAAAGTGGTTTTTGATTTCATGATAACTTCAGGTTTGTTAATTTTTGGAGAAATACAAGTCTAATTAGATTGGAATCGAGCCAATGAAAAGTGGTTTTTGATTTCATGATAACTTCAGGTTTGTTAATTTTTGGAGAAATACAAGTCTAATTAGATTGGAATCGAGCCAATGAAAACAGGTTTTTGATTTCATGATAACTTTGGGTTTGATCATTTTCGGCGTATTGCCAGTCTAATTCGATTGGAATTGAGCCAATGAAAAATGGTTTTTGATTTCAGGATAACTTCGGGTTTGTTCATTTTCGGCTAATTGCTAGTCTAATTGGATTGGAATCTAGCCAATGAAAAGTGGTTTTTGATTTCACGAAAACTTCGGGTTTGATCATTTTTGGTGAATTGCTAGTCTAATTCGATTGGAATCGAGCCAATGAAACGTCGTTTTTGATTTCATGATAACTTCGGGTTTGATCAATTTCGGCGAATTGCCATTGTAATTCGATCGGAATCGAGCAAATGAAAAGTGGTTTTTGATTTCATGATAACTTCGGGTTTGTTCGTTTTTGGCTAATTGCTAGTCTTATTTGATTGGAATCTAGCCAATGAAAAGTGGTGTTTGATTTGATGAAAACTTCGGGTTTGATCATTTTTGGCGAATTGCTAGTCTAATTCGATTGGAATCGAGCCAATGAAAAGTGGCTTTCGATTACATGATAACTTTGGCTTTGATCATTTTTGAAAATTTACTGGTCTAATTCGGTTGGAATCTAGCCAATGAAAAGTGGTTTTCAATTTTATGATAACTTCGGGTTTGATCATTTTCGGCAAATTGCTAGTCCAATTCGATTGGAATTGAGCCAATGAAATGTGGCTTTCCATTTCATGATAGTTTCGGGTTTGTTCATTTTTAGAGAAATGGTAGTCTAATTCGATTGGAATCGAGCCAATGAAAAGTTGTTTTTGATTTCGTGATAACTTCGGGTTTGATCGTTTTCGGTGAATTGCTAGTCTAATTCGATTGGAATCGAGCCAATAAAAGGTGGTTTTTGATTTCATGATAACTTCGGGTTTGATCAATTTCGGCGAATTGCCATTCTAATTCGATCGGAATAGAGCCAATGAAAAGTGGTTTTTGATTTCATGATAACTTCGGGTTTGTTCGTTTTTGGCTAATTGCTAGTCTTATTTGATTGGAATCGAGCCATTGAAAAGTTGTTTTTGATTTCATGATAACTTCGGGTTTGTTCGTTTTCGGCGAATTGCCAGTCTAATTCGATTGGAATCGAGGCAATGAAAAGTGATTTTTGATTTCACGATAACTTCGAGTTTGTTCGTTTTCGGCTGATTGTTAGTCTAATTCGATTGGAATCGAGCAAATGAAAAGTGGTTTTTGATTTCATGAAAACATCGGGTTTGATCATTTTCGGTGAATTGCTAGTCTAATTCGATCGAAATTGAGCCAATGAAAAATGGTTATTGATTTCATGATGACTTCGAATTTGATGATTTTCGACGAATCGCCAGTCTAATTCGATTGGAATCGAGCCAATGAATAGTGATTTTTGATTTCATGATAACTTCGGGTTTGTTCGTTTTTGGCGAATTCCTAGTCTAATTAGATTGGAATCGAGCCAATGAAAAGTGGATTTCCATTTCATGATAACTTCGGGTTTGTTCATTTTTGGAGAAATACTTGTCTAATTCGATTGGAATCGAGCCAATGGAACGTGGTATTTGATTTAATGATAACATCGGGCTTGTTCGTCTTTGACAAATTGCTAGTCTAATTCGATTGGAATCGAGACAATGAAAAGTGGTTTTTGATTTCATGATAACTTCAGGTTTGTTAATTTTTGGAGAAATACTAGTCTAATTAGATTGGAATCGAGCAAATGAAAACAGGTTTTTGATTTCATGATAACTTCGGGTTTGATCATTTTCGGCGGATTGCCAGTCTAATTCGATTGGAATTGAGCCAATGAAAAGTGGTTTTTGATTTCAGGATAACTTTGGGTTTGTTCATTTTCGGCTAATTGCTAGTCTAATTGGATTGGAATCTAGCCAATGAAACGTGGTTTTTGATTTCACGAAAACTTTGGGTTTGATCGTTTTCGGTGAATTGCTAGTCTAATTCGATTAGAATCGAGCCAATGAAAAGTCATTTTTGATTTCATGATAACTTCGGGTTTGATCAATTTCGAAGAATTGCCATTGTAATTCGATCGGAATCGAGCCAATGAAAAGTGGTTTTTGATTTCATGATAACTTCAGGTTTGGGTTTTTGATTTCATGATAACTTCGGGTTTGTTCGTTTTTGGCTAATTGCTAGTCTTATTTGATTGGAATCTAGCCAATGAAAAGTGGTGTTTGATTTGATGAAAACTTCGGGTTTGATCATTTTTGGCGAATTGCTAGTCTAATTCGATTGGAATCGAGCCAATGAAAAGTGGCTTTCGATTTCATGATAACTTTGGCTTTGATCATTTTTGAAAATTTACTGGTCTAATTCGGTTGGAATCGAGCCAATGAAAAGTGGTTTTCAATTTTATGATAACTTCGGGTTTGATCATTTTCGGCAAATTGCTAGTCCAATTCGATTGGAATTGAGCCAATGAAATGTGGCTTTCCATTTCATGATAATTTCGGGTTTGTTCATTTTTAGAGAAATGGTAGTCTAATTCGATTGGAATCGAGCCAATGAAAAGTTGTTTTTGATTTCGTGATAACTTCGGGTTTGATCGTTTTCGGTGAATTGCTAGTCTAATTCGATTGGAATTGAGCCAATAAAAAGTGGTTTTTGATTTCATGATAACTTCGGGTTTGATCAATTTCGGCGAATTGCCATTCTAATTCGATCGGAATCGAGCCAATGAAAAGTGGTTTTTGATTTCATGATAACTTCGGGTTTGTTCGTTTTTGGCTAATTGCTAGTCTTATTTGATTGGAATCGAGCCATTTAAAAGTTGTTTTTGATTTCATGATAACTTCGGGTTTGTTCGTTTTCGGCGAATTGCCAGTCTAATTCGATTGGAATCGAGGCAATGAAAAGTGATTTTTGATTTCACGATTACTTCGAGTTTGTTCATTTTCGGCTGATTGTTAGTCTAATTCGATTGGAATCGAGCCAATGAAAAGTGGTTTTTGATTTCATGAAAACTTCGGGTTTGATCATTTTCGGTGAATTGCAAGTCTAATTCGATCGAAATTGAGCCAATGAAAAATGGTTATTGATTTCATGATGACTTCGAGTTTGATGATTTTCGGCGAATCGCCAGTCTAATTCGATTGGAATCGAGCCAATGAAAAGTGATTTTTGATTTCATGATAACTTCGGGTTTGTTCATTTTCGGCTAATTGCTAGTCTAATTCGATTGGAATCGAGCCAATGAAAAGCGGTTTTCTATTTCGTGATAACTTCAGGTTTGATCATTTTCGACGAATTGCAGTCTAATTTGATTGGAATCGAGCCAATAAAAAGTGGCTTTCAATTTCATGATAACATCAGGTTTGATCGTTTTCAAAAAATTGCTTGTCAAATTTGGTTGGAATTGAGCCAATGAAAAGTGGTTTTCGATTTCAAGATAACTTCGGGTTTGATCGTTTTAGGCTTATTGCTTGTCCAATTCGATTGAAACAGAGCCAATGAAAAGTTATTTTTTATTTCATGACAACTTCGGGTTTGATCATTTTCGACGAATTGCCAGTCTAGTTCGATTGGAATCGAGCCAATGAAAAGAGGCTTTCGATTTCATGATAACTTCGGGTTTGATCGTTTTCGAAAACTTGCTTGTCAAATTCGGTTGAAATTGTGCCAATAAAAAGTGATTTTTGATTTCATGATAACTTCGGGTTTGTTCATTTTTGGCGAAATGCTAGTCTAATTCGATTGGAATCGAGCCAATGAAAAGTGATTTTTGATTTCATGATAACTTCGGATTTGTTCGTTTTCGAAAATTGCTAGTCTAATTCAATTGGAATCGAGCCAATGAAAAGAGGTTTTTGATTTCATGATAACTTCGGTTTTTGATCATTTTCGGCAAATTGCTAGTCTAATTCGATTGGAATTGAGCCAATGAAAAGTGGTTTTTGATTTTATGATTGGAATTGAGCCAATGAAAAGTGGTTTTTGATTTCATGATAACTTCGGGTTTGTTCATTTACGGCGAATCGCTAGTCTTATTCAATTAGAATCGACCAATGAAAAGTGGCTTTGGATTTCATGATAACTTTGGGTTTGATTGTTTTAGAAAAATTTCTTGTCAAATTCGGTTGGAATCGAGCCAATAAAAAGTGATTTTCGATTTCATGATAACTTTTGGTTTGTTCCTCTTCGGGGAACTTTGGGTTTGTTCCTTTTCGGTGAAATACTAGTTTAATTCGATTGGAATCGAGCATATGAAAAGAGGTCTTTGATTACATGATAACTTCGGGTTTGTTCTTTTTGGTGAATTGCTAGTCTAATTCGATTGGAATCGAGCCAATGAAAAGTGGCTTTTGATTTCATGAAAACTTCGGGTTTGATAATTTTCGGTGAATTGCTAGTCTAATTCGATTTAAATCGAGCCAATGAAAAATGGTTTTTGATTTCATGATAACTTCGAATTTTTTTTCATTTTCAGTGAATTGCCAGTCTAATTCGATTGGAATCGAGCCAATGAAAAATGATTTTTGATTTCATGATAACTTCGAGTTTGTTCGTTTTCGGCTAATTGCTAGTCTAATTCGATTGGAATCGAGCCAATGAAAAATGATTTTTGATTTCATGATAACTTCGAGTTTGTTCGTTTTCGGCTAATTGCTAGTCTAATTCGATTGGAATCGAGCCAATGAAAAGTGGTTTTTTATTTCATGATAACTTCAGGTTTGATCATTTTCGGTGAATTGCTAGTCTAATTCGATTGGAATCGAGCCAATAAAAAGTGGCTTTCGATTCCATGATAACTTCAAGTTTGATCGTTTTTGAAAAATTGATTGTCAAATTCGGTTGGAATTGAGCCAATGAAAAGTGGATTTTGATTTCATGATAACTTCGGGTTTGATCGTTTTTGGCTTATTGCTAGTCCAATTAGATTGGAACCGAGCCAATGAGAAGTTGTTTTTGATTTCATGATAACTCCGAGTTTGATCATTTTCGACGAATTGCCAGTCCAATTCGATTGGAATCGAGCCAATGAAAAGAGGCTTTCGATTTCATGATAACTTCGGGTTTGATCGTTTTCGAAAACTTGCTTGTCAAATTTGGTTGGAATTGAGCCAATGAAAAGTGGTTTTCGATTTCATGATAACTTCGGGTTTGATCGTTTTCGGCTTATTGCTAGTCCAATTCGATTGGAACCGAGCCCATACAAAGTGGTTTTTGATTTCTTGATAACTTCGAGTTTGATCATTTTCGGTGAATTGCTAGTCTAATTCGATAGGAATCGAGCTAAGGAAAAGTGGTTTTGATTTCATGATAACTTTGGGTTTGTTCGTTTTAGGCGAATTGTTAGTCTAATCAGATTGGAATTGAGCCAGTGAAAAGTGGCTTTCGATTTCATGATAACTTCCGCTTTGTTCATTTTTGGAGAAATGCTAGTCTAATTCGATTGGAATCGAACCATTGAAAAGTGGTTTTTGATTTGACGATAACTTCGGGTCTGTTCATTTTTTGCGAATTGCCAGTCTAATTCGATTAGAATCGAGCTAGTGAAAAGTGGTTTTTGATTTCATGATAAATACGGGTTTGATCGTTTTCGGCTAATTGCTAGTCTGATTCGATTGGAATTTAGCTAATGAAAAGTGGTTTGGATTTCATGGTAACTTCGAGTTTGTTCGTTTTCGGCGAATTGCTAGTCTAATTAGATAGGAATCGAGCCAATGAAAAGTGGCTTTCCATTTCATGATGACTTCGGGTTTGTTCATTTTTGGAGAAATACTAGTCTAGTTCGATTGGAATCGACCCAATGAAAAGTGATTTTTGATTTCATGATAACATCGGGTTTGTTCGTCTTTGACAAATTGATAGCCTAATTCGATTGGAATCGAGCCAATGAAAAGTGGTTTTTGATTTCATGATAACTTCAGGTTTGTTCATTTTTGGAGAAATACTAGTCTAATTCGATTGGAATCGAGCCAATGAAAAGTGGTTTTTGATTTCATGATAACTTCGGGTTTGATCATTTTCGACGAATTGCCAGCCTAATTCGATTGGAATCGAGCCAATGAAAAGTGGCTTTTGATTTCATGATAACTTCAGGTTTGTTCATTTTTGGAGAAATACTAATCTAATTCGATTGGAATCGAGCCAAATAAAAGTAGTTTTTGATTTCATGATAAATTCGAGTTTGTTCGTTTTCGGCTAATTGCTAGTCTAATTCGATTAGAATCGAGCCAATGAAAAGTGGTTTTCTATTTCATGATAACTTCAGGTTTGATCATTTTCGACGAATTGCTTGTCTAATTCAATTGGAATCGAGCCAATAACAAGTGGCTTTCGATTTCATGATAACTTCAGGTTTGATTGTTTTCAAAAAATTGCTTGTCAAATTCGGTTGGAATTGAGCCAATGAAAAGTAGTTTTCGATTTCATGATAACTTCGGGTTTGATCGTTTTAGGCTTATTGCTAGTCCAATTTGATTGGAGCCGAGTCAATGAGAAGTTGTTTTTGATTTCATGATAACTTCGGGTTTGATCATTTTCGACGAATTGCCAGTCTAATTTGATTGGAATCGAGCCAATGAAAAGAGGCTTTCGATTTCATGATAACTTCGGGTTTGATCGTTTTCGAAAACTTGCTTGTCAAATTCGGTTGGAATTGAGCCAATGAAAAGTGATTTTTAATTTCATGATAACTTCGGGTTTGTTCATTTTTGACGAAATGCTAGTCTAATTCGATTGGAATCGAGCCAATGAAAAGTGATTTTTGATTTCATGATAACTTCGGATTTGTTCGTTTTCGAAAATTACTAGTCTAATTCAATTGGAATCGAGCCAATGAAAAGAGGTTTTTGATTTCATGATAACTTCGGGTTTGATCATTTTTGGTGAATTGTTAGTCTAATTCGATTTGAATTGAGCCAATGAAAAGTGGTTTTGATTTCATGATAACTTCGGGTTAGTTCATTTACGACGAATTGCTAGTCTTATTCAATTAGAATCGACCAATGAAAAGTGGCTTTCGATTTCATGATAACTTCGGGTTTGATCGTTTTCAAAAAATTTCTTGTCAAATTCGGTTGGAATCGAGCCAATAAAAAGTGGTTTTCGATTTCATGATAACTTTGGGTTTGTTCCTATTCGGCGAACTTTCGGTTTGTTCCTTTTCGACTAAATACTAGTTTAATTCGATTGGAATCGAGCATATGAAAAGTGGTCTTTGATTTCATGATAACTTCGAGTTTGATCATTTTCGGCGAATCGCCAGTCTAATTCGATTGGAATCGAGCCAATGAAAAGTGATTTTTGATTTCATGATAACTTCGGCTTTGTTCATTTTTGGAGAAATGCTTGTCTAATTCGATTGGAATCGAACCAATGAAAAGTGGTTTTTGATTTCACGATAACTTCGTGATTGTTCAGTTTTTACGAATTGCCAGTCTAATTCGATTGGAATCGAGCCAGTGAAAAGTGGTTTTTGATTTCATGATAAATACGGGTTTGATCATTTTCGGCTAATTGCTAGTCTGATTCGATTGGAAATGAGCTAATGAAAAGTGGATCGGATTTCATGATAACTTCGGGTTTGTTCGTTTTTGGCGAATTGCTAGTCTAATTAGATAGAAATCGAGCCAATGAAAAGTTGATTTCCATTTCATGATGACTTCGGGTTTGTTCATTTTTGGAGAAATACTAGTCTAATTCGATTGGAATCAAGCCAATGAAAAGTGGTTTTCGATTTCATGATAATTTCGGGTTTGATCATTTTCGGAGAATTGCCAGTCTAATTCGATTGGAATCGAGCCAATGAAAAGTGGTTTTTGATTACATGATAACTTCAGGTTTGTTCTTTTTCGTGAATTGCTAGTCTAACTCGATTGGATTCGTGCCAATGAAAAGTGGTTTTTTATTTCGTGTAAACTTCGGGTTTGATCGTTTTCGGTGAATTGCTAGTCTAATTCGGTTGGAATCGAGCCAATGAAAAGTTGTTTTGATTTCATGATAACTTCGGGTTTGATCATTTTCGAAAAATTGCTAGTCCTATTCGATTGGAATAGAGCCAACGAAAAGTGGTTTTTAATTTCATGATAACTCCGGGTTTGATCGTTTTCGACGAATTACTAGTCTAATTCGATTGGAATCGAGCCAATAAAAAGTGGCTTTCGATTTCATGATAACTTCGGGTCTGATCATTTTTGAAAAATTGCTAGTCTAATTCGGTTGGAATCGAGCCAATGGAAAGTGGTTTTCGATTTCATGATAACTTTGGGTTTGTTCATTTTTGGAGAAATGCTAGTCTAATTCGATTGGATTCGAGCCAATGAAAAGTGGTTTTTGATTTCACAATAACTTCGGGTTTGATCATTTTCGGGGAATTTCCAGTCTAATTCGGTTGGAATCGAGCCAATGAAAAGTGGTTTTTGATTTCATGATAACTTCGGGTTTGATCATTTTCGACGAATTAGTCTAATTCAATTGGAATCGAGCCAATGAAAAGTGGCTCTCGATTTCATGATATCTTCGGGTTTGATTGTTTTCGAAAACTTGCTTGTCTAATTCAGATGGAATCGAGCCAAAGTAAAGTGGTTTTCCATTTCATGATAACTTCGGATTTGATCATTTTCGGAAAATTACTAGTCCAATTCGATTGGAATCGAGCCAATGAAAAGTTATTTTTGATTTCATGAAACTTCGGGTTTGTCCCTTTTTGGAGAAATGCTAGTCTAATTCTATTGGTATCGAGCCAATGAAAAGTGGTTTTTGATTACATGATAACTTTGGGTTTGTTCTTTTTCGTGAATTGCTAGTCTAACTGATTGGAATCGAGCCAATGGGATGTGGTTTTTGGTTTCATGATAACTTCGAGTTTGATCATTTTCGGCAAATTGCTTGTCTAATTCGGTTGGAATCGAGCCAACGAAAAGTGATTTTCGATTTCTTGATAACTTCGGGTTTGATCATTTTTGGAAAATTGCTAGTCCAATTCGATTGGAATCGAGCTAATGAAAAGTGGTTTTTGATTTCATGATAACTTCGGGTTTGATCATTTTCGGCGAATTGCTAGTCTAATTCGATTGGAATCGAGCCAATAAAAAGTGGCTTTCGATTTCATGATAACTTCGGGTCTGACCGTTTTCGTAAAATTACTTGTTTAATTCGGTTGGAATCGAGCCAGTGAAAAGTGGTTTTCGATTTCAAGATAACTACGGGTTTGATCATTTTCGACGACTTGCCAGTCTAATTCGATTGGAATCGAGCCAATGAAAATTGGTTTTTGATTTCATAATAACTTCGAGTTTGTTCATTTTTTGGCGAAATGCTAGTCTAATTTGATTGGAATCGAGCCAATGAAAAGTGGTTTTTGATTTCATGATAACTTCGGGTTTGATCATTTTCGGTGAATTGCTAGTCTAATTTGATTGGAATCGAGCCAATGAAAAGTGGCTTTCGATTTCATGATAACTTTGGGTTTGATCGTTTTCGAAAAATTACTGGTCTAATTCGGTTGGAATCGAGCCAATGTAAAGTGGTTTTCAATTTAATGATAACTTCGAGTTTGATCATTTTCGGCAAATTGCTAGTCCAATTCGATTGGAATCGAGCCAATGAAAATTTATTTTTGATTTCATGATAACTTCAGGTTTGTTCCTTTTTGGGGAAATGCTAGTCTAATTCGATTGGAATCGAGCTAATGAAAAGTAATTTTTCATAACATGATAACTTCGGGTTTGTTCTTTTTCGTGAATTGCTACTCTAACTCGATTGGAATCGAGCCAATGAAAAGCGGTTTTTGATTTCATGATAACTTCGGGTTTGTTCATTTTTGGCTAATTGCTAGTCTAATTTGATTGGAATCGAGTCAATGAAAAGTGGTTTTTGATTTCATGATAACTTCGGGTTTGTTCATTTTTGGCTAATTGCTAGTCTAATTTGATTGGAATCGAGTCAATGAAAAGTGGTTTTTGATTTCATGATAACTTCGGGTTTGTTCATTTTTGGCTAATTGCTAGTCTAATTCGATTGGAATCGAGCCAATGAAAAGTGGCTTTCCATTTCATGATAATTTCTTGTTTGTTCAGTTTTGGAGAAATGGCAGTCTAATTCGATTGGAATCGAGCCAATGAAAAGTGGTTTTCAATTTCATGATAACTTTGGGTTTGATCATTTTCGGCAAATTGCTAGTCCAATTTGATTGGAATCGAGCCAATGAAAAGTAGCTTTACATTTCATGATAACTTCGGGTTTCTTCATTTTTATAGAAATGGTAGTCTAATTCGATTGGAATTGAGCCAATGAAAAGTGGTTTTAGATTTCATGATAATATCGGGTTTGTTCGTCTTTGACAAATTGCTAGTCTATTACGATTGGAATCGAGCTAATGAAAAGTGGTTTTTGATTTAATGAAAACTTCGGGTTTGATCGTTTTCGTTGAATTGCCAATCTAATTTGATTGGAATCGAGCCAATGAAGAGTGGTTTTTGATTTCATGATAACTTCGGGTTTGTTCATTTTCGACGAATTGCCAATCTAATTCAATTGGAATCGAGCCAATGAAAAGTGATTTTTGATTTCATGATAACTTCGGGTTTGTTCGTTTTCGGCTAATTGTTAGTCTAATTCGATTGGAATCGAGCCAACGAAAAGTGGTTTTTGATTCCATGATAACTTCGGGTTTGATCATTTTCGACGAATTGCTAGTCTAATTCGATTGGAATCAAGCAAAAAAAGTTGCTTTCGATTTCATGATAACTTTGGGTTTGATCGTTTTCGAAAAATTGATGGTCTAATTCGGTTGGAATCGAGCCAGTCAAAAGTGGTTTTCGATTTCATGATAACTTCGGGTTTGATCATTTTCGGCAATTTGCTGGTCCAATTCGATTGGAATAGAGCCAATGAAAAGTGGCTTTCAATTTCATGATAACTTCGGGTTTGATCATTTTCGAAAAATTGCTGGTCTAATTCGGTTGGAATCGAGCCAATGTGAAGTGGTTTTCGATTTCATGATAACTTCGGGTTTGATCATTTTCGGCAAATTGCTAGTCCAATTCGATTGGAATCGAGCCAATGAAAAGTGATTTTCGATTTCATGATAACTTCGGGTTTGATCATTTTCGGCAAATTGCCAGTCCAATTCGATTGGAATCGAGCCAATAAAAAGTGACTTTCGATTTCATGATAACTTCGGGTTTGATCGTTTTCGAAAAATTACTAGTCTAATTCGGTCGGAATTGAGCCAATGAAAAGTGGTTTTCGATTTCATGATAACTTCGGGTTTGATCATTTTCGGCAAATTGCTAGTCCTATTCGATTGGAATCGAGCCAATGAAAAGTTGTTTTTGATTTCATGATAACTTCAGGTTTGTTCATTTTTGGAGAAACGCGGGTCTAATTCGTTTGGAATCGAGCCAATGAAAAGTAGTTTTTGATTTCGTGATAACTTCGGGTTTGTTCTGTTTGGCGAATTGCTAGTCTAATTCAATTGGAATCGAGCCAATGAAAAGAGGTTTTTGATTTCATGAAAACTTCGGGTTTGATCATTTTCAGTGAATAGCTAATCTATTTCTATTGGAATCGAGCCAATGAAAAGTGGTTTTGATTTCATGATAACTTCGCCTTTGTTCATTTTTGGAGAATTGCTAGTCTTATTCGATTAGAATCGATCCAACGAAATTTGGTTTTCGATTTCATGATAACATCGGGTTTGTTCGTCTTTGGCAAATTGCTAGTCTAATTCGATCTGAATCGAACCAATGAAAAGTGGTTTATGATTTCATGATAACATCGGGTTTGTTCATTTTTGGCGAATTGCTAGTCCAATTCGATTGGAATCGAGCCAATGAAAAGTGGTTTTGATTTCATGATAACTTCGGGCTTGATGATTTTCGATGAATTGCCAGTCTAATTCGATTTGAATCTAGCCAATGAAAAGTGGTTTTTGATTTCATGATAACTTCGGGTTTGTTCATTTTTCGCTAATTGCTAGCCTAATTTGATTGGAATCGAGCAAATGTAAAGTGGATTTTGATTTCATGATAACTTCGGGTTTGATCATTTTCGGAATATTGCTAATCTAATTCGATTGGAATTAACCCAATGAAAAGTGGTTTTTGATTTCACGATAACTTCGTGTTTGTTCATTTTTTGCGAACTACCAGTCTAATTCGATTGGAATCGAGCTAGTGAAAAGTGGTTTTAGATTTCATGATAACAACGGGGTTGATCGTTTTCGGCCAATTGCTAGTCTAATTCGATTGGATTTGAGCTAATGAAAAGTGGTTTGGATTTCATGATAACTTCGGGTTTGTTCGTTTTTGGTGAATTGCTAGTCTAATTAGATTGGAATCGAGCCAATGAAAAGTGGATTTCCATTTCATGATAACTTCGGGTTTGTCCATTTTTCGAGAAATGCTAGGCTAATTCGATTGGAATCGAGCCAATGAAACGAGGTTTTTGATTTCATGATAACATCGGGTTTGTTCGTCTTTGACAAATTGCTAGTCTAATTCGATTGGAATCGAGCCAATGAAAAGTGGTTTTTGATTTCATGATAACTTCAGGTTTGTTCATTTTTGGAGAAATACTAGTCTAATTCGATTGGAATCGAGCCAATGAAAACAGGTTTTTGATTTCGTGATAACTTCGGGTTTGATCATTTTCGGTGAATTGCTAGTCTAATTCGATCGAAATTGAGCTAATGAAAAATGGTTATTGATTTCATGATAACTTCGAGTTTGATGATTTTCGGCGAATCGCCAGTCTAATTCGATTGGAATCGAGCCAATGAAAAGTGATTTTTGATTTCATGATAACTTCGGGTTTGTTTGTTTTCGGCTAATTGCTAGTCTAATTCGATTGGAATCGAGCCAATGAAAACCGATTTTCTACTTCGTGATAACTTCAGGTTTGATCATTTTCGACGAATTGCTAGTCTAATTTGATTGTAATCGAGCCAATAAAAAGTGGCTTTCGATTTCAAGATAACATCAGGTTTGATCATTTTCAAAAAATTGCTTGTCAAATTCGGTTGGAATTGAGCTAATGAAAAGTGGTTTTCGATTTCAAGATAACTTCGGGTTTGATCGTTTTAGGCTTATTGCTAGTCCAAATCGATTGGAACCGAGCCAATGAAAAGTTATTTTTTATTTCATGATAACTTCGGGTTTGATCATCTTCGACGAATTACCAGTCTAGTTCGATTGGAATAGAGCCAATGAAAAGAGGCTTTCGATTTCATGATAACTTCGGGTTTGATCGTTTTCGAAAACTTGCTTGTCAAATTGGGTTGGAATTGTCCCAATGAAAAGTTATTTTTGATTTCATGATAACTTCGGGTTTGATCATTTTCAACAAATTGCCAGTCTAGTTCGATTGGAATAGAGCCAATGAAAAGAGGTTTTTGATTACATGATAACTTCAGGTTTGTTCTTTTTCGTGAATCGCTAGTCTAACTCGATTGGAATCATGCCAATGAAAAGTGGTTTTTTATTTCATGTAAACTTCGGGTTTGATCATTTTCGGTGAATTGCTAGTCTAATTCGAATGGAATCGAGCCAATGAAAAGTTGTTTTGATTTCATGATAACTTCGGGTTTGATCATTTTCGACAAATTGCTAGTCCAATTCGATTGGAATAGAGCCAATGAAAAGTGGTTTTTAATTTCATGATAACTTCGGGTATGATCGTTTTCGGCGAATTACTAGTCTAATTCGATTGAAATCGAGCCAATAAAAAGTGGCTTTCGATTTCATGATAACTTCGGGTCTGATCGTTTTCGAAAAGTTGCTAGTCTAATTCGGCTGGAATCGAGCCAATGAAAAGTGGTTTTCGATTTCATGATAACTTTGGGTTTGATCATTTTCGGCAAATTGCTAGTCCAATTCGATTGGAATCGAGCCAATGAAAAGTGGTTTTTGATATCATGATAACTTCGGGTTTGATCATTTTCGGCGAATTGGTAGTCTAATTCGATTGGAATCAAGCCAATAAAAAGTGGCTTTCGAATTCATGATAACTTCGGGTTTGATCGTTTTCGAAAAATTGCTAGTCTAATTTGGTTGGAATCGAGCTAATGAAAAGTGGTTTTCGATTTCATGATAACTTTGGGTTTGATCATTTTCGGCAAATTGCTAGTCCAATTCGATTGGAATCGAGCCAATGAAAAGTGGTTTTTGATATCATGATAACTTCGGGTTTGATCATTTTCGGCGAATTGGTAGTCTAATTCGATTGGAATCAAGCCAATAAAAAGTGGCTTTCGAATTCATGATAACTTCGGGTTTGATCGTTTTCGAAAAATTGCTAGTCTAATTTGGTTGGAATCGAGCTAATGAAAAGTGGTTTTCGATTTCATGATAACTTCGGGTTTGATCATTTTCGGCAAATTGCTAGCCCAATTCGATTGGAATCGAGCCAATGAAAAGTTGTTTTTGATTTCATGATAACTTCGGGTTTGTTCATTTTTGGAGAAATGCTAGTCTAATTCGATTGGAATCGAGCTAATGAAAAGTGGTTTTTGATTTCACAATAACTTCGGGTTTGATCATTTTCGGGGAATTGCCAGTCTAATTCGGTTGGGATCGAGCCAATGAAAAGTGGTTTTTGGTTTCATGATAACTTCGGGTTTGATCATTTTCGACGAATTGCTAGTCTAATTCAATTGGAATCGAGCCAATGAAAAGTGGCTTTCAATTTCATGATAACTTCGGGTTTGATTGTTTTCGAAAACTTGCTTGTCTAATTTGGTTGGAATCGAGCCAATGTAAAGTGGTTTTCCGTTTCATGATAACTTCGGGTTTGATCATTTTCGGAAAATTGCTAGTCCAATTCGATTGGAATCGAGCCAATGAAAAGTTGATTTTGATTTCATGATAACCTCGGGTTTGTCCCTTTTTGGAGAAATGCTAGTCTAATTCGATTGGTATCGAGCCAATGAAAAGTGGTTTTTGATTACATGATGACTTTGGGTTTGTTCTTTTTCTTGAATTGCTAGTCTAACTGATTGGAATCGAGCCAATGAGATGTAGTTTTTGGTTTCATGATAACTTCGAGTTTGATCGTTTTCGGCAAATTGCTAGTCTAATTCGGTTGGAATCAAGCCAACGAAAAGTGGTTTTCGATTTCATGATAACTTCGGGTTTGATCATTTTTGGCAAATTGCTAGTCCAATTCGATTGGAATTGAGCCAATGAAAAGTGGTTTTTGATTTCATGATAACTTCGGGTTTGATCATTTTCGGCGAATTGCTAGTCTAATTCGATTGGAATCGAGCCAATGAAAAGTGGTTTTTGATTTCATGATAACTTTGGGTTTGTTCGTCTTTGACAAATTGCCAGTCTAATACGATTGGAATCGAGCCAATGAAAAGTGGTTTTTGATTTCATGATAACTTTGGGTTTGTTCGTCTTTGACAAATTGCCAGTCTAATACGATTGGAATCGAGCCAATGAAAAGTGGTTTTGATTACATTATAACTTTGGGTTTATTCGTTTTTGGCGAAATGCTAGTCTAATTCGATTGGAATCGAGCCAATAAAAAGTGGCTTTCGATTTCATGATAACTTCGGGTTTGATCATTTTCGAAAAATTGCTAGTCTAATTCTGTTGGAATCGAGCTAATGAAAAGTGGTTTTTGATTACATTATAACTTTGGGTTTGTTCGTCTTTGACAAATTGCCAGTCTAATACGATTGGAATCGAGCCAATGAAAAGTGGTTTCTGATTTCATGAAAACTTCGGGTTTGATCGTTTTCGATGAATTGCTAGTCTAATTCGATAGGAATTGACCCAATGAAAAGTGGTTTTTGATTTCTTGATAACTTCGGGTTTGATCATTTTCGGCGAATTGCCAGTCTAATTCGATTGGAATCGAGCCAATGAAAAGTGATTTTTGACTTCATGATAACTTCAGGTTTGTTCGTTTTCGGCTAATTGCTAGTCTAATTTGATTGGAATCGAGCCAATGAAAAGTGGCTTTTGATTTCATGAGAACTTCGGGTATGATCATTTTCGGTGAATTGCTAGTCTGATTCGATTGGAATCAAGCCAACAGAAAGTGGCTTTCGATTTCATGATAACTTTGGGTTTGATCATTTTCGAAAAATAGCTAGTCTAATTCGGTTGGAAACTAGCAAATGAAAGGTGGTTTTCGATTTCATGATAACTTCGGGTTTGATCATTTTTGGCAAATTGCCAGTCTAATTCGATTGGAATCGAGCCAATGAAAAGTGGCTTTTGATTTCATGACAACTTCGGGTTTGATCGTTTTTGAAAAATTGCTAGTCTAATTCGGTCGGAATTGAGCCAATGAAAAGTGGTTTTCGATTTCATGATAACTTCGGGTTTGATCATTTTCGGCAAATTGCTAGTCGAATTTGATTGGAATCGAGCCAATGAAAAGTGGTTTTTGATTTCATGATAACTTCGAGTTTGCTCGTTTTTGGAGAAATGCTGGTCTAATTCGTTTGGAATCGAGGCAATGAAAAGTGGTTTTTGATTTCGTGATAACTTCGGGTTTGTTCTGTTTGGCGAATTGCTAGTCTAATTCGATTGGAATCGAGCCAATGAAAAGTGGTTTTTGATTTCATGAAAACTTCGGGTTTGATCATTTTCGGTGAATTGCTAGTCTAATTCGATTGGAATTGAGCCAATGAAAAGTGGTTTTGATTTCCTGATAACTTCGAGTCTGTTCATTTTTGGCAAATTGCTAGTGTAATTCGATTGGAATCAAGCCATTGAAAAGTGGTTTTTATTTCATGATAACGTTGGGTTTGTTCATTTTTGACGAATTGCTAGTCTAATTCGGTTGGAATCGAGCCAATGAAAAGTGGTGCTTGATTTCATGATGACTTCGGGTTCGTTCGTTTTCGGCTAATTGCTAGTCTAATTTGATTGGAATCGAGCCAATGAAAAGTTGTTTTTGATTTCATGATGACATTGGGTTTGTTAGTCTTTGACAAATTGCTAGCCTAATACGATTGTAATCGAGCCAATGAAAAGTGATTTTCGATTTCAAGATAACTTCGGGTTTGATCATTTTCAGTGAATTGCCAGTCTAATTCGATTCGAATCGAGCCAATGAAAAGTGGCTTTCGATTTCCTGATAACTTCGGGTTTGATCGTTTTCGAAAAATTGCTAGTCTAATTTTGTTGGAATCGAGCCAATGAAAAGTGGTTTTCAATTTTATGATAACTTTGGGTTTAATCATTTTCAGCTAATTGCTAGTCCAATTCGATTGGAATCGAGCCAATGAAAAGATGTTTTTAATTTCATGATAACTTTGGGTTCGTTCGTTTTTGGAGAAATGCTAGTCCAATTCGATTGGAATCGAGCCAATGAAAAGTGGTTTTTGATTTCATGATAACTTCGGATTTGTTCTTTTTGGCGAATTGCTAGTCTAATTCGATTGGAATCGAGCCAACGAAAAGAAATTTTTGATTTCATGAAAACTTCGGGTTTGATCGTTTTCGGTGAATTGCTAGTCTAATTCGATTGGAATCGAGCTAATGAAAAGTGGTTATGATTTCATGATAACTTCGGGTTTGTTCATTTTTGACGAATTACTAGTCTTATTCGATTAGAATCGAGCCAACGAAAAGTTTCTTTTTATTTCATGGTAACATCGGGTTTGTTCGTCTTTGGCAAATTGCTAATCTAATTCGATTGGAATCGAGCCAATGAAAACTGGTTTTTGATTTCATGATAACGTCGGGTTTGTTCATTTTTGACGAATTGCTTATCTAATTCGATTGGAATCGAGCCGATGAAAAGTGGTTTTTGATTTCATGATAACTTCAATTTTGATCATTTTCGATGAATTGCTAGTCTAATTAGATTGGAATCGAGCCAATGAAAAGTGGTTTTAATTCCATGATAACTTCGGGTTTGTTTTTGGAGATTTGCTAGTCTAATTTGATTAGAATTGAGCCAAGGAAAAGTGGCTTTCGATTTCATGATAACATCCGGCTTATTCGTCTTTGGGAAATTGCTAGTCTAATTCGATTGGAATCGAACCAATGAAATGTGGTT
The DNA here is from genome assembly GCF_002742605.1 of Olea europaea var. sylvestris. Classification (NCBI taxonomy): domain Eukaryota; kingdom Viridiplantae; phylum Streptophyta; class Magnoliopsida; order Lamiales; family Oleaceae; genus Olea; species Olea europaea. Next base: position 2,538 of record NW_019255628.1, on the reverse strand, counting down.
TTTGATTTCATGATAACATCGGGTTTGTTCGTCTTTGGCAAATTGCTAGTGTAATTCGATTGGAATCAAGCCAATGAAAAGTGGTTTTTTATTTCATGATAACGTCGGGTTTGTTCATTTTTGGCGAATCGCTAGTTTAATTCGGTTGGAATCGAGCCAATGAAAAGTGGTTTTTGATTTCACGATAACTTCGGGTTTGATCATTTTCGACGAATTGCCAGTCTAATTCGATTGGAATCGAACCAATGAAAAGTGGCTTTTGATTTCATGATAAATTAGGGTTTGTTCATTTTCGGCTAATTACTAGTGTAATTCGATTGGAATCGAGCAAATGAAAAGTGGATTTTGATTTCATGATAACTTCGGGTTTGATCATTTTCGGCCAATTGCTAGTCTAATTCGATTGGAATCGAGCCAATGAAAAGTGGTTTTTGATTTCACGATAACTTCGGGTTTGATCATTTTCGGCCAATTGCTAGTCTAATTCGATTGGAATCGAGCCAATGAAAAGTGGCTTTCGATTTCCTGATAACTTCGGGTTTGATCGTTTTCGAAAAATTGCTAGTCTAATTCGGTTGGAATTGAGCCAATGAAAAGTGGTTTTCAATTTCATGATAACTTTGTGTTTAATCATTTTTGGCTAATTGCTAGTCCAATTCATTGGAATCGAGCCAATGAAAAGTGGTTTTTGATTTCATGATAACTTCGGGTTTGTTCGTTTTTGGAGAAATGCTAGTCTAATTCGATTAGAATCGAGCCAATGAAAAGTGGTTTTTGATTTCATGATAACTTCAGGTTTGTTCTTTTTGGCGATTTGCTAGTCTAATTCGATTGGAATCGAGCCAACGAAAAGAAATTTTTGATTTCATGAAAACTTTGGGTTTGATCGTTTTCGGTGAATTGCTAGTCTAATTCGATTGGAATCGTGCTAATGAAAAGTGGTTATGATTTCATGATAACTTCGGGTTTGTTCAATTTTTGCGAATTGCTAGTCTTATTCGATTAGAATCGAGCCAACGAAAAGTTGCTTTTGATTTCATGGTAACATCGGGTTTGTTCGTCTTTGGCAAATTGCTAATCTAATTCGATTGGAATCGAGCCAATGAAAACTGGTTTTTGATTTCATGATAACGTCGGGTTTGTTCATTTTTGACGAATTGCTTATCTAATTTGATTTGAATCGAGCCGATGAAAAGTGATTTTTGATTTCATGATAACTTCGATTTTGATCATTTTCGACGAATTGCTAGTCTAATTCGATTGGGATAGAGCCAATAAAAAGTGGCTTTCGATTTCATGATAACTTCGAATTTGATCGTTTTCGAAAAATTGCTAATCGGATTCGGTTAGAATCGAGCCAATGAAAAGTGGATTTCGATTTCATGATAACTTCGGGTTTGATCATTTTCGGCAAATTGCTAGTCCAATTCCATTGGAATCAAGCCATTGAAAAGTGGTTTTTGATTTCGTGATAACTTTAGGTTTATTCATTTTTGGAGAAATGCTAGTCTAATTCGATTGGAATCGAGCCAATGATAAGTTGTTTTTGATTTAGTGATAACTTCGGGTTTTTTTCTTTTTAGCGAATTGCTAGTCTAATTTGATTGGAATCGAGCCAATCAAAAGTGGTTTTTGATTTCATGAAAACTTCGGGTTTGATCGTTTTCGGTGAATTGCTAGTCTAATTCGATTGGAATCGAGCCAATGAAAAGTGGTTTTGATTTCATGATAACTTCGGGTTTGTTCGTTTTTGGAGAATTACTAGTCTTATTCGATTAGACACGAGCCAATGAAAAGTGGATGTCGATTTTATGATAACATCGGGTTTATTCTTCTTTTGGAAATTGCTAGTCTAATTGGATTGGAATCGAACCAATGAAAAGTGGTTTTTGATTTCATGATAACATCGGGTTTGTTCGTCTTTTGCAAATTGCTAGTCCAATTCTATTGGAATTGAGCCAATGAAAAGTGGTTTTTGATTTCATGATAATATCGGGTTTGCTCGTCTTTGGCAAATTGATAGTCTAATTCGATTGGAATCGAGCCAATGAAAAGTGATTTTCGATTTCATGATAACTTCGGGTTTGATCATTTTTGGCAAATTGCTAGTCCAATTCGATTGGAATCGAGCCATTGAAAAGTGGTTTTTGATCTCATGATAACTTTGGGTTTGTTCGTTTTTGGAGAAATGCTAGTCTAATTCGATTGGAATCGAGCCAATGAAAAATGGTTTTTGATTTCGTGATAACTTCGGGTTTTTTCTTTTTGGCGAATTGCTAGTCTAATTCGATTGGAATCGAGCCAATGAAAAGTGGTTTTTGATTTCATGAAAACTTCGGGTTTGATCGTTTTCGGTGAATTGCTAGTCTAATTCGATTGGAATCGATCCAATGAAAAGTGGTTTTGATTTCATGATAACTTCGGGTTTGTTCCTTTTTGGAGAATTGCTAGTCTTATTCGATTGGAATCGAGCCAATGAAAAGTGGTTTTTGATTTAATGAAAACTTCGGGTTTGATCGTTTTCGGTGAATTGCTAGT